>NC_046162.1:79178499-79478499 GCF_011064425.1 Rattus rattus
CTGATGTGAGATACAAAGTTCTTCATAGAGAGAAAGGCATTGTCTGTGGAGTAAACTCCGAGAAGCTGAATGTAAAATGTAAGCGTGCATTGTACAAGTGGAGCGGTTGCTGTCCATAAAACAGGGCCGTCCACCCCCTTAAGAATATGACACGGTGTGTGGAGATAGGGAGTGGGCCATCTCTCTTATGGAAAATCAGATGCCTCTCTTTTGAATGCTTTTTCTGTGTGTATGTGTGTGTGGGGAGGGGTCATTAACTGTGCGTGATATGCTCAAGGCAGAATTACCATTTTGAGAGCAGAAGGAGATGTATGAAAAATTATTTCTTGGAGTGAACCACTAGGATTACTTTCCAGAGCTGTGGGAACAAAACACTTTTCAAGTAGAATAAGAAAAGTTGAGGGGATAAAAAAAACTATCCAAGACAGCCTCTGGGTTTCCTTGGGGGAGGGCCCAGGAGCGGCAGGACCCCTGTGCCTGAGACACCGCCGGAACCTGAAGGAACAGACCGGATAAACAGTTCTCTGCACCCAAATCCCGTGGGAGGGAGAGCTAAACCTTCAGAGAGGCAGACACGCCTGGGAAACCAGAAGAGACTGCACTCTGCACACATCTCAGATGCCAGAGGAAAACACCAAACGCCATCTGGAACCCTGGTGCACAGAGGCTCCTGGAAACGGAGGCGCAGATCTTCCCGGTTGCTGCCGCTGCGGAGAGGGTGTAGGCAGCACCCCATGAGCAAACTTGAGCCTCGGGACCACAGGTAAGACCAACTTTTCTGCTGCAAGAGACCTGCCTGGTGAACACCAAACACAGGCTCACAGGAACAACTGAAGACCTGTAGATAGGAAAAACTACACGCCCGAAAGCAGAACACTCAGTCCCCATAACTGGCTGAAAGAAAACAGGAAAACAGGTCTACAGCACTCCTGACACACAGGCTTACAGGACAGTCTAGCCACTGTCAGAAATAGCAGAACAAAGTAACACTAGAGATAATCTGATGGCGAGAGGCAAGCGCGGGAACCCAAGCAACAGAAACCAAGACTGCCTGGCATCATCGGGGCCCAGTTCTCCCACCAAAGCAAACAGGGAATGTCCAAACACACCAGAAAAGCAAGATCTAGTTTCAAAATCAGATTTGATCATGATGCTGGAGGACTTCAAGAAAGACATGAAGAACTCCCTTAGAGAACAAGTAGAAGCCTACAGAGAGGAATCGCAAAAATCCCTGAAAGAATTCCAGGAAATCATAATTAAACAAGTAGAAGCCCATGAAAGAAAGAATTCCAGGAAATCATAAATAAACAAGTAGAAGCCCATAGAGAGGAGTCACAAAAATCCCTGAAAGAATTCCAGGAAAACACAATCAAACAGTTGAAGGAATTAAAAATGGAAATAGAAGCAATCAAGAAAGAACACATGGAAGCATCCCTGGATATAGAAAACCAAAAGAAGAGACAAGGAACTGTAGATACGAGCTTCACCAACAGAATACAAGAGATGGAAGAGAGAATCTCAGGAGCAGAAGATTCCATAGAAATCATTGACTCAACTGTCAAAGATAATGTAAAGCCGAAAAAACTACTGGTCCAAAACATACAGGAAATCCAGGACTCAATGAGAAGATCAAACCTAAGGATAATAGGTATAGAAGAGAGTGAAGACTCCCAGCTCAAAGGACCAGTAAATATCTTCAACAAAATCATAGAAGAAAAAAACTTCTAACCTAAAAAAAGAGATACCCATAGGCATACAAGAAGCCTACAGAACTCCAAATAGATTGGACCAGAAAAGAAACACCTCCGTCACATAATAGTCAAAACACCAAACGACAAAATAAAGAAAAAAGAATATTAAAAGCAGTAAGGGACAAAGGTCAAGTAACATATAAAGGCAGACCTATCAGAATCACACCAGACTTTTCGCCAGAAACTATGAAGGCCTGAAGATCCTGGACTGATGTCATACAGACCCTAAGAGAACACAAATGCCAGCCCAGGTTACTGTGTCCTGCAAAACTCTCAATTAACATAGATGGAGAAACCAAGATATTCCATGACAAAACCAAATTTACACAATATCTTTCTACAAATCCAGCACTACAAAGGATAATAAATGGTAAAGCCCAACATAAGGAGGCAAGCTATACCCTAGAAGAAGCAAGAAACTAATCGTCTTGGCAACAAAACAAAGAGAAGAAAAGCACAAAAACACAACCTCACATCCAAATATGAATATAACAGGAAGCAATAATCACTATTCCTTAATATCGCTCAACATCAATGGCCTCAACTCCCCAATAAAAAGATATAGATTAACAAGCTGGATACGCAACGAGGACCCTGCATTCTGCTGCCTACAGGAAACACACCTCAGAGACAAAGACAAACACTACCTCAGAGTGAAAGGCTGGAAAACAACTTTCCAAGCAAATGGTCAGAAGAAGCAAGCTGGAGTAGCCATTCTAATATCAAATAAAATCAATTTCAACTAAAATTCATCAAAAAGATAAGGAAGGACACTTCATATTCATCAAAGGAAAAATCCACCAAGATGAACTCTCAATCCTAAATATCTATGCCCCAAATACAAGGGCACCTACATACGTAAAAGAAACCTTGAAAGCTCAAAACACACATTGCACCTCACACACTAATAGTAGGAGACTTCAACACCCCACTCTCATCAATGGACAGATCATGGAAACAGAAATTAAACAGAGACGTAGTCAGCAAACACAGAGGCGTATGCCAGCAGCAAACCACTGATTTGAGAATAGGACCCCCGTTGAAGGAATCAGAGAAAGAACTGGAAGAGCTTGAAGGGGCTAGAGACCCCATATGTACAACAATGCCAAGCAACCAGAGCTTCCAGGGACTAAGCCACTACCTAAAGACTATACATGGACTGACCCTGGACTCTGAACTCATAGGTAGCAATGAATATCCTAGTAAGAGCACCAGTGGAAGGGGAAGCCCTGGGTCCTGCTAAGACTGAACCCCAGTGAACTAGATTGTTGGGGGAGGCGGCAGGGGGAGGATGGGGGGAATACCCATAAAAGAAGTGGAGGGGGAGGGGATGTTTGCCTGGAAACCGGAAAGGAATAACACTCGAAATGTATATAAGAAATACTCAAGTTAATAAAAAAAAAAAACTATCAAAAGGTCCTTGATAAATACAGTTAAAGAAGTAAAATTGGCCCATACCAGATGCCCCTTTGCAGAGAGATCTAATGGGATGTGGTACGTAGGTGTATACAAGTGAAGCCCTGTATGAAGAATTTTGTCTGGTTTGGAAACTGCTCATGGTTATTTCCAAAAGTAGATGTCAGCTGATGAGAGCAATGTGAGTCCAGGGTCCCTAGAGAAGGAGAATAGAGAGAAAGAGTGAGAACGGAATGTCAGGGGAGCACAGCTCAGGGAGACGGTTTGCTTTAGAAAGACTTGCCCCGGTCTTCAGTGTCTCCTGCCAGCATGGCCCTCAACACTGCCCACTCTCAGTTTTGCACAGAATGGGTACCTACACCCTGGCCCGTGGACAAGTTCAAGTTCATGGAAACACTGGGGGACAAGAGAAACACACCCACAATCAGAAGCAGACGTTACCTGATAGCCAGGCTATGTGGGGACTCATGGAAAAGAGGACAAATCACGAACAGAGGAACGTTGACCTGAACATACTTTCTCATTTTGCAGGTCTCTTATGACTCCATGGATTACTTAGGATCATCAGAATCTCAACTTGTGTTTCTGGCATTGCTGATAGTAAGATGACACTTCCTGTTTTAATGTTTGTGCGTTTGGAGACACATTGACACAATCAGCGGTCCTTTGAGTTTCAACAAATTAAGAAATATATGGACATTTTGGGAATAAGAAGTAACACATGCACACACACACACATACACACACACACAGAGAGAGAGAGAGAGAGAGAGAGAGAGAGAACTTTAAATCCAAACCACTATAGTGGCAGCGATCATCCAATGACAAGCATGAAACCCAAACTCTAAACATTATTAGTAGTGTTGGTATCAACTCATTACCACTATATTGGTATCTTTTTGAATATCTATCTATCTATCTATCTATCTATCTATCTATCTATCTATCTATCTATCTCTATCATCCATCCATCATCCATCCATCCATCCATCATCTATTCATCTATCTGTCTGTCTGTCTATCTATCTATCTATCTATCCATCTATCTATCTATCTAACTATCTATCTTAAGTTTGCCTGTTATGGCCTGCATGTGGAAGTCAGAGAACAACTTGTGAGAGTCGTTTTTCCCCTTCACCGTGTGGGGTCTGGGGATTGAACTCAGGTTATGAGGCTTGGCAGCAAGCACCTTTACCCACTGAGCCTTCTCACTGACCCACTAGCACTATGCTTATATTATTCCTGCTTTGAATAGCAGAAGAGCTAACTTTGACAGCTTCATAAATGTCAAATGTCTTCAGCCTTGTGAATGCTATCAGATGCCGTTTTATAGATGGTCAGTGTCATTAAACTGTGACTCCAGTACGAAAACAATTATTTTATGATGAAGCTAATGTTGTTTTTCTTTCTTTGTTCCTAGCCTTACCTTCATTTTCTCCTTTTCTTTTTCATCCTGCGATGTCTGGAAAGATACGTCAGGAAGAAGACGCTGAGAGTGGACCCTGTGTTCAGGTTGACAGCATTCAAATGGAATTTATGTGTCATTTAACCTTTATTCTTTAGACATTTTAATATGCCTGAATTAATTGGGAAGGGGAGGTCAGGGTTGTTTTTAAGGGCTTGTGTTGTAGGCAAATTTTATAATTCATGGTATTACGGTCTAGTGGGAAAAGCAACTATAACGTACAGGAGATGCCAAATTAGGAGAGAAGGAAATTCTCCTCGCATATCTAAGTTATATACAAGAGCTAGTGTCTTTGAAAGGATAGATAACTACAGACAAGCAGTTGGAAACATGTTGACAGTCCAAGAAATACATGAGAGCAATAAGACAAAGACTGAGATGCTCTTTCCCACAGACTTGTGAAGACAGCGAGGGCAAACTTAAAGGCTTATATTGGAGAAGAGCAGAAAATAAAAGTGAAGCTGGATATTGGAGGAAGATCAATAGGGATGTGTGAGGAATCTATTGAATATGACTTAATGAGAAACCAGTACATGAGCATGTTTTACACACTGTCTTGGCTAATTTTTCTATTGCTTTGCAGAGATGTTACTACTGAGGCAGCTCTTACAAAAAAAGAAAGCACTTAACTGGGGTTTTCTTAATGTTTTAGAGGTTTAGTCCATGATTATCATAATGGGAAGCAGACAGGCATGGCAATAGAGCTGTAGCTCAGAGATTTACATCCTGATGCACCGTCAGCAGGCAGAGAGATAGAAGTGGAGAGTGGGCCTGGCATGGGCTTCTGAAATCTCAGAGCCCATCCCTTGTGACATACCTACTCCAACATGGCCACACCTACCTCTTAATCCTTCCAAAGCAGTTCCACTATCTGGTGACCAAACCTTCAAACACCAGAGACTACGGTGGCCATTCTTGTTCAAACCACCACACACACCTTGCTTCCCCCTGAAAGGTAAAAACCAAATTCAAATCTAAGTGTGATGAAGAGAAGAATGGCAAGATGACATCATGCTTTAGGGACACCAAGCAATCACAGTAATTAAGGTGACTCAAAGAGAGAAGAAACAATCGGCTGACTCAGTTACGGTTGATGAAAGGTCTTGTTTTACAGCAGTGGGAAGGACTGGCTGACAGATTCCTAAGAGGTAACATGCCAAGTGACTGAGTACACATTGGGATTCTGATAAGACACCCTGGAGCGGCTGAGATATGTTCCTAAATTATGTGCTTTGGTTCTTCATTCTTATGAAACTTTTGTGATTATAAAATATACTCCAAATGAATGTATAGACTTCTCTCCTCAAAGAAAGCTGCCTTGAATTCCACCGACAGAGCGTGCGGGCTGCTTTGCTAGTTGAAGAGGGAAAACGTCATCGCCCCATTAGGAGAGCTATATCCACGTAAGAAGCAAAAGGGCACAGCAGCACCATTTGACTGGCTGACGAGAGCAATGACGGTATTAGATAGGCACACAAGAGAGTAGAAGAATGGAGTCGTGCTCCATTTCTGGTCCACGTATTTCAATAACCGATAAGTTGATCATGCCGCTGTGACTTTAGGATTTCTCCGAGAAGCTGCCGTGCTTTTCCAAACCCAGAAGATCCTGGAGAAGAGGATGAAGATGTTCAGATGGAAAGACTGAGAACGTCGGGCGCCATGACATCCCCACAGATGGACGAGGTAGCGCGCATGAAGATAAACGATTCTGCCAGAAAATGGAGAAACTTCCCGAGCTTGATTCTCTTAAAAGCCTGCTGTGGGGGGTTCTTTTGCCTTTATAGTGCATTACTTGATGTCAGTAGGTGGGCAGTGCCCACGAGCTATGAAAGCAAAAGGACACACACACACACACACACACACACACACATGCACAATCAATCAATCAATCAATCAATCAATCAACCAATCAGCCAATCAACGTGTTGATTTATTTTCACAGCCATATTTTTCATAAGTATAGTTAAGCATGAAAAAACAACATTTTAATGAGTCTCTTTTAAAGATCTGTCTTGCATTTTTCTGTGTGCATGTGTGTGCCTATGCCTGAATGTCTGTATTGCATTGTTTTACATAGATGCCCACAAATACTAGAAACAAGACGGGCACATCAAATTCCCCTAGAACTGGAGTGGCAGGCAGTTCTGAGCCACTTCACGTGGGTGCCGGAAACCAAGGCCAGCTCCTCTGCAAGAGCAGCAGGTGCCCTTAACCACTGAGCCATCTTTACAGCCCCAGCATTTATGAGTTTTATAATCCAAGTTAAACTAGCTGCAAACAATCAGAAGAGAGTTCCTCTGTGCTGTGCATATGCTGTGTGCATGTGCATGTGCATGTGTGTGTCTGTCTGTATATATGAGTGTGTGTGTGTGTGTGTGTGTGTTAACAGATTATTGATTTATGTGAATGTCCTCCTTCCAGCTCTCTGCAGACAGGCAAGCACAAACCACACGCAACACTGTCAATCACATGTCCATGGAGGGACTTGGGATGGTTTACTTGAAAACAGCAGTTTGTAGCAGGAGTGGGTGGACTGATGGTTCTCTACAAGGGAACACCCCCGGGGGAAGGGGCATAAGCAGTCTCTCAGTGCGAGTAAGAAAAATGCCACACTGGTTCTCATCTGTCTTCACAGAAACCAGTCATCATCGCGAGCTGTCTGCGGAAGGAATATACAGGCAAAACGAAAAGGTGCTTTTCCAAAACGAAGAAAAAGATTGCCACAAGGAACATCTCCTTCTGTGTCAAAAAAGGTTGGCAACCACAGTTGAGCAGAGTTGCTGTGGGCTCTGAAGACTGGATCTTTCTAAGAGGCAGGCATGTCTGGGACAGGGATCTCTGGTGTGAGCGCTGAGGCAGCTGACTCACCATGGAGTTCAGGCTGTGCCTTCCAGCTGACAAGCCTTGGCTTTAATAGAACAGTTTTTCTTTGCAAAGGAAGAGAGAGTTACGGCCTGTGTCTTAAATCCTGATGAAAGAGGTAAAAAGGATAGCATGGATTTTATTTTAAGTAGTAAATATTTCAAATATTTATTTACTTTTTGATGTTAGGGATAAAACCCAGGACCTTATGCATACTAGACAATTATTCTACCATTGGGTGACATCCTAAGTCTTGGCAGAGGGTTAAAGTAAAATTCTGATCACAAATGGGACTTGATTGGGTTACAGCAGGGCATCTTTCATTCTTAACAAATAGTTCATGATGGCTACATGTAACAGTTCATGCCTATAATGCCAGAACTTGGCAGGCTAAGCAAGAATATCATAAGAAGTTCAAGGCCAGCCTGGGCTCCATCTATGAGTTCCAGTGCATTCCAGACTACACAAAAAGAACCTATCTCGAGTTAAAATGATAGTGTTTGGTATGGAAGTTTCTGTTTAAATGAAACACGTGGTCTTCAATATTCCAGCTCAGTCTCTTAATAAACTTACCTTAGGCAAGTTATCTGCATTCTTTAAGACGCAGATTTCTCCTCTATAAGATGAAGCTAGTAATAACATCAAGTGTGTGTGTGTGTGTGTGTGTGTGTGTGTGTGTGTATGTGTGTGTGTGTGTGTGTGTGAGAGAGAGGGAGAGAGGGGGGGGGAGGAAGAGAGATTGAAACAATGTATATAGTATATTTTGAGTACTCTCCACAGGAAGTGTCTGCAAATTGCATTTAGTTTTATTTTTTTTTAAAGTTATTTGTGTCTTCTTGAGTATGCTTGTTTCTTTCAGGTGAAGTCCTAGGGCTCTTAGGACACAATGGAGCTGGCAAAAGTACAACCATTAGTATGATAACGGGAGACACAGTACCAACCGCAGGTCAGGTCAGTAATACACGTAAGGCACGTTCCGTAATGTTCAATAGATCCAACACTTTACAGTGATTCCTCATGACAATCTAAAAGTACATTGTTAGTCCTGAATTGATTCTAGTGATAGGAACTGAAGATGACATTAAATTTCTTTCTACTTAATGCAAAGGATAATTTTTGAGAAGGGTTAATATTATCACAATAGTGTTCTTGAGTGAGTAAAGAGTAGAGATATTAATGAAATGTTATATACATGGTACACACTCACACCATCACACACACACACACACACACACACACACACACACACACACACACATACATTCATGCATACTTAAAGGGATTAGCCCATTGATATGTTTCCAAAGAACTTGGTAAACTGAGTTGTCTCATCCAGCATTACCTTAAGACTACTGTTAAAATCCAAACCAGTCTTGCTAATGTGGTTGGTCATGAAGCTCCATGGTTAATAACTATTTTCTGCTGTAATTAAATACTACATGCCTTGTGTGAGGTGAGAAACCATGGGTGTCTTTGCGAAGACGACAGCCAGACAAAATTTCTCATAATAACTGAGACACACCCTTGTCTGATGGTGGGACAATGTCTTCAGGGACAGGAACTATGGCGGCCGCTTCAGGGGCCTGCTACTGGAGATGTGTTGAAGGTCTCAGTGTATCACACTTCTGCTGTGCAGGAGACCCAGAATTTCCTGAGATGACATACATTAGAGACAAACAACTGTCCAGAGTCTGGGATAAAGATCATAAAATGTATATAAATTGCACTCTTGTAGACACCTTGTAGATAAAATGATGGCCAGAAACCGAAGAGTTACGAGTTCAGAGGACAATGCTGTTGGCGTATGATCTGAGGTTAGGATCCAAGGGAAAGTTGATGAGGGATTGCTGTAGATGCTACTGATTGCTAAAGAGACGCCATAAATTGCCTTTTGTTTCCATTCTTACCTGATGCAGCTACTGGAACAGTCCTTTAAACAGTCCTCCAGATTAAAAACTCTTACCATAGGCCGTCCAAATTCTACCATGGCTCCAGAGGCTTAGCCTAAATCAGGGCTGTGCCAACTGCCTTTCTCTCTGCCTCTAGAATCAGCTCTTGGTCTTCTCTCTTCAGGTTATGTGTGCCCCCATGGATAGAGGCGTCTCCAGGCACTTGGCTATCTCCTCATTATCACTCCTCAAACAGCCCTTTATTGACTGTATCTTTTGCTTTACTAACTGATACATTAGATTCATGTATTTTCACACAAGCATTGATTAAAGGCCATAATAACTCCACGTATATTTCAACTTACTTATTTTTTGTTTTCTCTCTCCAGTGAAATTTCTGCAAGGTAAAGCTAACTTGTTTTTTGCTTCTTTTGTACCGGAGAGAGATAACAACAAAGAAACAACAAAGGGCTTTTACAAAAACTGAGCTTAGGGTCAGGTCCCAAGTTTATCTTCTTTGACTCATGTGCAAATTTCTTAGACCCTGAATGCATTAGGTTCATATCTCTATATGGACACAGCTAAGTGCAGGGATTTTTTTTGAAAATAACATAATTTAAGATATATTAAATGCTTGGGTTTCAGGACATGGCATCCCAGAGTTCTCATTAGATGCTATGTGTGGTACAGTACTGATCTCATCAAAACAATAAACATTGGAGTTTTCTTGGTTCTCATGTAGTAGATACATTGCTAAGGGATACATTTCCTTTATTGGTCAGTTCAGGGCAGTCCGTCTTTTGAACCAATGGCATTCTGCATTGAATAAATGTGTATATAGCAGGCCATTTAACTGCACCTGTGGCTTTTACCCACAAGATGCCAGTAGCACCCTTTCCACCACAGATATGGCCACCATTTTGGCAAGCAAACAATGTTTCCTTCAGATAGTGTGAGATGCACCCTGAGGGGAGGAATGCCCCTTCACTGAACACCACGGCCCTACTGGGAAACAGAACACTTAACAAGTGTCCTTTGTTCTGAGCGTCTGGATCAACAAGAGAACTCATGCGACAAGCCACCAGCGAAGCCCCCTTCACTTGCACTGTAATGGTGAATTTAGTCCTAACGTTTAAACTGCAATGGCATGACATAATAATGTGGAACGTTTGCACTTTCTAAATTACTGAGAGATTCAACCATTCCTCCAGAGCTAAATGATTATTTAGCTCTTTAAGCACTTAATGCTTTTCCTGGGAGCACTGTGTGCACATCATTCCTGCCCCTTCCTCTCCCTCTCCAAGTTCTCCCATGTTCCCCTCCACCTCCCAAACTCATAGTCTCTTCTTTACTCATCACTCATACATGTATATACATGCATGTATACATACATCATACATACACACATATGTAGTGTACATAGTATAATATACATGTAAGCTACTGAGTCTGTTTAGCATTGTTCATACACCATGTAGTTACACATGGTTGTTACACAACCCATGCAGTAGGTCATCCCTGGAGGAAACTGATTTTGCTTCTGTCAACAGCCATTGGCAAGCTGTATCTCTTCATATGTAGCCGACACCATGTGGATTTTCCCCTCTTTTGCTTGGCGTGCCAACTGGTATTGTCATTATGGCGTGGCCTTGTTCCAGCAATTGTATTTTACTAATGCTCTTACTCTCCGTGTGCGTGAAGAGACCGCCATCAAGTATCTCTTACATGTACATGCACACGCAGATTTGACTAGATCTGAGATTTCTTTCTTTTGTGTGTACAGGTATTTTTGAAAGGGAGTAGTGGCGGTGCTGCCCTCGGGTTCTTGGGGTACTGCCCTCAGGAGAACGTGCTGTGGCCCAACCTGACAGTGAAGGAACACCTGGAGGTGTATGCCGCTGTGAAGGGGCTGAGGAAGAAGGAGGCTATGGTCACCATCACACGGTATGTGGAGAAGCTGCACTCCTTTCCTGCCTAGGAGGGTGGTATCTTACTAATGTGCTCACACAGAGTTGACGAAGAGAGCTTCTAAGAACTGATCCCTTGCTTGTGGCACACTTGGTCATCTAAAACCTAGCTCACTGTCGTTTTCTCTTACTTTCAGCCCAGAGAGAAAGGTTTGCTGATCATTCTTTCTTTCTTTGTCCCTTCCTTCCTCCTTTCCTTCTTCCTCTGTTTTCTTTGCTTCTTTATTTATTTTTAGAAGAAAATATTTATTGGGGTTATTTGCCAGGAGGACCAGTCCATCATGGTGGGGAAACATGGAGAAGACTACTGGAAATAAGGGTGTACTGACCAAAAAGTATAGCGTTAAATAATAAAAAAGGTAGCACCATCCCATGCTAATGCTAGCTACTCTCTGGCCCCAGGGGTCTCACTGCCTCCATGGCTAGCCCCATGCAAAGACCACCAATCGCCAATCTGGTGGCTCTCTTGCTATGGACTCTGCTCACATCCCCAGCCAGACTCGGCAGACTCTCTGTTGAGAGCTTCCAAAATGTCTCCACCTAACTCCCTATGTTCCCATGGCCAGTTACTGTCCCAGCAGCCCCAGGCATCCAACTTCTGTGGCTGGCTGGGGGGTGCATTGCCACCATACCTTTCTCTGGAACTCAGTCGAGTGGCAGCATGAAGGAAAACACCACACAAACTTAGTTTAGAATCACCAGGTAGCTCAGTCGCTGGGCACTGGGTGTGACTACTAACTGTTGTGGTAAATATTAATAAATGAATCTCTACCAACCTACGCTAGTTCCAGCACTGGTTGGTGACATGATGTTTCATCTCAGTCAGCAAAGCGTCTCACCTGCTAAGCTGCACCCGCCCTCTTGCAACTCTATCATGTAGTTCCCAAGGCAGGCCGCCTCTGCTCCAGTTCCATACCGAGTCCGCCTACCTTGCAGCTCTCTTACCACAGACTCTGCTCACAGTCCCAGCATCTGCCCCCTAATGGTTATAGTCACAACTTCCAGTAACCTGTGAAAATCAAAACCCATTAAGCTTGTAATTTAGCAATCAGACTTCAGATCAGTAGATTACAACTCCACAAAATGTCTGCATAATAAACTCACAACCAATTGATAATGATATAAACTGCCCACCTAGATAAGACAAATTGGACTTCCTACAAAAGTCCATCCCTTATGAAATATTCATAACTACCTGTGGCCGTTTAAGGCCACACGGATCTGGGTCACCCTTCTCTGCCTCCTTCTTGGTTCTTTTCTCTTTCTCCTCTCTCCTGCCTTACTCTGTTCCTACCTTACTTTTTCACTGGCCAACCACAGGCCTTCCCTTATCTTGTTGCTTGAAGACAACAATCTACAACTAACCTCTGTAATAGTAAGCCATGCTAAATTAAATCCTCATGTGGCAGATTCCGATGGATCTAGTTCGTTACATCCTCTACCCCAAGCTCTCTCTCCATCCAAAAAGCCCCAAGTCCCTTTTCTCCTCCTCTCTTCCCTCCTCCAAGCTCTTACCTACCTCACCCAGTAATTGCTCCCCTGAAATCTTTATTAATTAAGTGAAGGTCCTTGCCAAAAAACAAAAAAAGTTATAAAATCAGTATTAGCCAGTTTTGTGTTATTGAAATGAAATTTGGTAGTCCAGATAGATTTGAAGAAAAGCCATTTATTTATTTTACCCATTTTTGTTTGTTTATTTATTTGTTTGTTTTTGAGACAGGGTTTCTTTGTGTAGCTGTGGCTGTCCTGGAATTCACACTGTAGAACAGGCTGTCCATTGACTCACAGAGACCTTCCTGTCTCAATTGACCAGTGCTGTACTGAAGGCTTGTGCCACAACCACTGCCCTGCTATTTAAATGAATTTTGAAGATGAAAGTTTAAGATGTCAACCCTTGGTCTAACCTCCAGTGAAGGCCAAAGAGCAATGATATCAGTGCAGGGCTGTGTGTGAGTGGGAGAGATCATATGGCCAGACAGAAAACCAGAGAGCAGTAAAGACTATAATCCCACACATAACCCTGTGGCACTAGAGTGGTGGTTCTCATCCTTCCTGAGGTTGCGACCTTTAATACAAGATCCTTGTGTTGTGCTCACCTCCCAAACATTAAATTGTTTTGTTGCTACTTCATACCATAATTTCGCTGCTGCTATGAACAGCAATGTAAATATATGGTATGGAGAGTATCTAATAGGCAACCTCCACAGAGGCCGCAACCCACAGGTTGAGAACAACTGCTCTAAGGCCTTTTCCCTAGACACTGTTTCCTGACATCCAAAGCTGGGAATAAGTGTGTGAGTCCTTGCTAAGCAATAGCAGGAACCTAAGGGTTGTCAAAATGGTGACCTCTCTGATGGCTTTAAAAGCTCTCCCTACTGTAAAATTGTACAGATGCGCTTGCTACATTCCCCCCTGTTCATGACTAATAAAGATAAACTCATTGTGTTTCTCAGGTTGGTGAATGCCCTCAAACTGCAGGACCAGTTGAAAGCTCTTGTCAAGACCCTGTCAGAGGGAGTGAAGAGAAAGGTACGTCCAGGACTCTGTATCCCATTCTGCATCCCACAGGCGGATGACCGACAGGTTGCCCCGTCTTGTTGCAGCTTTGTTTTGTGCTGAGCATCCTGGGGAACCCTTCTGTGGTGCTGCTGGATGAGCCGTCGACTGGGATGGACCCCGAGGGGCAGCAGCAAATGTGGTGAGATTTCAGGAGCCATACTTGTGGGATTTACGGATCTTGTAAAAACTGTCATTCATTGTAGTTTACTTCAAAACATAAGAACAACCATTCATTACCAGGAAATGCATCAACAGTAGAAGAAGCATGCAATTTTGTATTCTGACCAACACTTAGAATACTAAACAAAAGACATACGCCTGCCATCTATCACCCATTGTAAGACTTTTGTTCTCATAGACAGGCTGGACCTACGCTTTCCTACACATATGTAGCAGATGTGCAGTTTAGTCTTCATGTGGGTCCCAAACAACTGAAGCAGGGCTATCCCAGAAGCTGCTGCCTGTCCTTCTAGCTGGGCTGCCATGTTTGGCCTCAGTAAGAGAGAAAGCACCTAGCCCAGGAGTCTTAAAGTGCCAGGGTAGGGGACAGCCAGGAGGGCTCCTAACTGCTCAGAGGAGAGGGGGAGAAGGGAGGGGGAAGGACTGTGGGAGGGGGATTCTCTTTAGTTAACTGTTCTCCTCAACCTAACTCTAGGCAGGCGATCCGGGCCACTTTTACAAACACAGAGAGGGGCGCCCTCCTGACCACCCACTACATGGCAGAGGCTGAGGCTGTGTGTGACCGCGTGGCCATCATGGTGTCTGGGAGGCTGAGGTGAGTACCTATCCAGCCTGCCCTTGACCCCAGGTTACTTTGTGTGATAGAAGGACACTGTCCACTGAGAGAAGCTGGGGAATCCGTGCCACTCTCTACCTGGCCCTACCTGTAGCACCCGCATTGCTGACTTGCCCTGGCCATGATAACTGTCTTGCCTCGCTTGACTTCAGCCTCCTCCTGTCTGTCTCCAGGTGTATTGGTTCTATCCAACATCTAAAGAGCAAATTCGGCAAAGACTACCTGCTGGAGATGAAGGTGAAGACCCCGACGCAGGTGGAGCCGCTCAACACGGAGATCCTGAGGCTCTTCCCCCAGGCTGCTCGGCAGGAAAGGTAATGTGCATGTATTCTTTTAATCTTTATTTGGGTGGGGGTTTGTTTGTTTCTTTGTTTGTTTTTTTAGAATAATGAGAGATGAGAGATCTATCCTCTCATTAGTTTTAACTTCAGCAACTGTGGGTATCGTCATTACTAATAGAGAAACCTCTGTCCCAAGGGCTGCCACAGGAAATAAAAAGGACCATACATTTCCTCACTGGAGGCTGGCTCTGGTGAGAAAATTAGCATTTGTGGGACACTGAAGTGTGTCCGAGACTACTGTATTTTTTTGTTTGTATTATCTCAGTGGCCCTTGCCAGAAGGTCGAACCATCCATATTAAAGGAGATGCCCTGACAGAGCTCAGTGCTGGTTCTAGACAGCCCTCAGAGTTCCATGAATGGCCACTCTCAGCAGTTGTATTAGTCCTGGTGCTTGGGGCTTGGGTAGATTAGGTAATAACACATAACTCATAGTTTCTGTTCATACATTCTCGTTTTCCTAAGATGGATGAACAGTCTTGTTCCTTCCCTTCTTAAGGCACCATGCTACTGGCTTCCTCTCTTGTGTCCCCTCTTCTTCCTCATTGACAGGGACTTATTGTTGACCAGAAGAGCACTTGGACTACAGTCATCTCCAGGTCATAAGATGTACACTTATGCAAATAGCTGACAGGATTATTATTTATATTCAGAAATCCACTCATCAAGGTTGCAACCTTGAAACCCAGTATTCACCTCTCTCTCCTCTTCACAGGTACTCTTCTCTGATGGTCTATAAGTTGCCTGTTGAGGATGTACGACCTTTGTCCGAGGCATTCTTCAAATTGGAGAGACGTAAGTGCATGTTTAGAAATAATACTCCCCAAACCATAAAAATCTAAACCAGCTTTTAAAAAAATCATAGAATGTTCATGATACATAATGAATAGTTTGCTAAGACATCTAATCCAGTGGTTCTCAACAAGCTGGTTTGCCGTGTCCATCTCAGACTGACTTCAGAAGTTTCCATAATCCTTGAAATGTTTTTTTCACATAACTCTAGGCAAATTCTGAATTGTGAGTCTTAGTAAAATAATAAAGAAAGTTACACATTCCAGCAAATAATGGCACAGAGAAAATATTCCTACTTAAAGGGTAGGAGTGAAAAGATAGCAAGCAGAGATCGCACAAAAGCAAGGCCAAGACACAGAGTTAATTAGTTCTTACAGCTCCATGTCACATCCAGAGTGCATATTGGCAGAAGGTGACTGCCTGCAGACCTATGAGCCTACCGTCTGAGGCACACTTGATGCCCTTCTTGGACCTGTTCTACTCAACCTCTGCAGCCTTCCTTAGTAGACGTTTTTCATCTCCAACATCCTAACGTCTTTACCACCATGTGTACTTCACACTACAAAGCTTCCTGCATGGTCCTCCCACAACTCTGACCCTACTACGCAAAGCCTGGACTCCCGAGCTTTTCTCAGGAACCTTGCACAAGCCCCGACTGCTCGGTTACTTCTGCATTAGGAACACATAATTAATAGTTTGCTAAGATATCTAATCAGTCGTTCTCAACAAGCTGGTTTGGTGTGTCCAGTGTTGCAAACCGTGCATCAAGTAAATGATCGATATCAGCTTGAGAACAAGCTAGACGCCCTTAAAACGAAAGTGTAGCAGCGATTATCAGGGTAGGTGAAACCGGAAAGTTCTATGCGAGGTTCTTCACCAGCAGGGTGCTGCTCTTCCTGCCCCTTCACTTGCTTTGAAAGTGAGCTTGCACTTTTATACCTTGGAGTATTTTATGGGAGAAGTCTGGCCCTCAAGGCAGCTTTCTTATTTTCCCATTATTTTTCTTCAATGGCACTAATGACTCTAACATTTGTAGTTACTATTTCTGTACCTACTTTGTCTATGGTAACTTTAAATGTACCCATGATGCAGACTTTTCCAAAGATGTTTATTCTGCTTGTTCCTGTCTCTCATTGTAAAAGTGGCTAAAAGCAGCAAACCGTTAGGCTGTCTTCCGAATGCTGCTTTGTCTCAAAAACTTCTCCACCCAACTAATCAGACTGCTACTTTAGATTTAGCCTCACACAAACGTCCAGGACACAATCTGTGCAAGACACATTTTCCAGAAGTCACATAGTACTTTCCAGGTTAATTGCTTATTCCATCTTGTCCCAGCAAACTGCTTAGTCTCATCTGAGACCTCCTGGGTACGGCGTTTACCAGTTGCATGTCTACTAGCATCTGGGTCTTCTACCAGAAGGTCCCATGAGCTCTGGTTTTAGCAGTCTAGGACTTTTCTAACCCTCTTCCCAAACTTTTCCACATTTCTCCCATAAACCAGTTCCAAAGATCTGAGGACCTGAGGTCATTTTTAAATCACAAAGTAACCCCACTTCTGGTACCTTTTTCTGTATTGTCTGTGTTGTGATCAAATAGATACCAGAAGGAACTTACTAGTATATGAGTTTCACCCATTTCATGGTTTCAGGCTACTGCAGTCCATCACAGCAGGAAAAGCATGAAGAGACAACTCTGTGGCAGGTGGGAGCTTGTAACTAGGGCTCCTCACATCATTGTGTGAGACAGAAGCAAAGCAAACAGGCAAGAACTAAGAGAGAAAGTACATCTCCAAAGGCTCCCTACTTCCACTAGTCAGGTCTGTCTCTTCTCCTTATTTCTTCTTCTTCTTCTTCTTCTTCTTCTTCTTCTTCTTCTTCTTCTTCTTCTTCTTCTTCTTCTTCTTCTTCTTCTTCTCCTTCTCCTCCTCCTCCTCCTCCTCCTCCTCCTCCTCCTCCTCCTCTTCCTCCTCCTCCTCCCCTTCTCCCCCCCTTCTCTTCCCCCTTCCCTTCCTCTTCCTCCTCTTCCTCTCTCGCTCTCTCTTGTTCTCTTGCTCTATCTCAAATTTGTTTAGTGTTTATATCCCAAATGCTGCCCTCTGTCTCTTAAAGTCTCCATAGCTTTCAAGTTAGTGTCACAAACTGCGAACAATGTGGATAGCTTGTGAAGAACATTTCAGGTCCACGCTGCAGTACCCTCCATGGCTCTTCTGCTGCTGTGCTTTCAACCTTGCCAGCTGCCCTCTGTTGAGCACTCACTCTTCCCACTTGTGTCTTTGTGACACATGGTTAGGGTCCCCCATGTAAGTTTTTCTTTTTTTCTTTTTCATCTCACTGTATACTACCAGCTGCTGTTCTGTCGTCCTCCTGGATGTCTTGTTTTGGCCTGGTTGCTAGGTTGGCATATTCTGATGAGAAGCAGTCCAAGGAGCTCTCATAAACAGGATGAGTTTGTATTAATAGATAAGCATCAATGAGATTGATGTTCCAGGAAGGCTGTGTCCCTGGAATAATATAGCCTCCCTTTAAAAGCCTTCTGATGCTTACACTTTCATCAATATCCTTTTCTAACACATATTCCTTCTCTTGTATTTAATTTGCTAACACTGAGGTTCTCATTTAGGGGTATTTTTAAACATTGTTAAATAGCATTTTCCTACCTCATGATGGGAAGATGATACAAAGTGACAAATACAGACATGTAATTAACATTTCCTCAAGGGTCATTAGACAACATTAATGCTCTCAGCATACACTATTGATGGAACGAGGCTTAAAACCTTTCAAGAACAATGCATGCTCCATGAACATCCATATAGATTTTTTTTTGTATCAGAAGATCAAATGTCAGTAATGCAAACTCCAGCACAACCTTAGGGGCTTTCCTCTCTAGGGTGACATTTGCCTATAGCCAGGAAGGTTGCAAGATTTTATTGAATCTGTCTTCTTACTATGTTCCCTCCTTGTCTCATAAGCTGATAGTAGGAGTCCCATTGAGGTAGAGTGGAAAGGGAAGAGAGAAGGGGAACATGGTACCAGGATTGGTTGATGATGGGCACTGTGGTCATCACATCTGTAATGACTGCACAGGAGCACAGGGCATCATCCTGAGACTGTACTTTAGCACAATGACTGCCATTGTCATTAGAGCCAAAGAGACAGGAAGACACAGTCTGGAGCGGAATGGTGTCGAATTTGTCACCTTTGAGAAATAGTGCCCCCAGTCAAGAGATTCAGTGTCAGGGAGGGAATGGAAGAATAAAAGCCATCTCCCACTGAGGCCAGACAAGGTGGCCCAGCTTGAAGAACATACCCCACATACAGGCAAAGCTTTGCGGATACTGAGACTTGAAGTACTAGGGTGGGGTGATACCCAGGAGGAGTAGGGGGTTTGAAGGAAAGACTGTAGGAGGGGGTGACCAGGAGAGGGGCAGTGCACAGGATGTAAAGTGAATAAGTAAAAAAAATTAAATTAAAAAAGAATAAAAGCCATGACCCCCCTTTCCTCTTTTGTTCCCGCTGAAGACACATTGGGACATGGCCCAGCACTAGCCTCTGAGGCAGGAAGAAGAAGGGCAGATACAAGAGACACACGGGAGTTTTCCAGCACACGCAGAACCATGTTTAGCTTTATCTCATATTGGCGTCCTAGAATTTCTTATTCTTCTTTTGCATCTTCTACTGCCTTTGCCAAATCTCTCAGGAAACATGTCTATCTTTTGGTATGACTAAATGGCATATTTACTTCCTAGTCATTAACTCAAAAAATAGTTATTATCTTACATTTTTATTATCTGTGTGTCCTTTTGTTCGTAAATTCCTTGAATAAACAAAAATGTGAGGTCCTGATGGGAATTCACCCTTCCACAGTGAAAGAGAACTTTGACTTGGAAGAATACAGCCTCTCACAGTCCACTCTGGAGCAGGTGGGTAATTTTTAGTGATTTTACATAACCCTAAAATGTTAAGTTAAAACAGGAAAGAGGGATCAACAGATAAAGCTCTCTCTGAGGAAATGTGAGGACCACAGTTTGAATCTCTAGAATCCATAAAGTCAAGTAGGTTTGGCTGACTCCTGTAGCCCTAATGGCACGGAAGCAGTTGCCTAGCTGGACCGGCTGATTGCAGAGCCCTAGCTTCAGTGGAGTGCCCATGCCTCTAGAATTAAGGTCGGAAGAGAAACTGAACAGGACGCCTGAGATCAACTCCAGGCTCCCACGGATCCCAGCATTCACTGTACCAACGCACAGGTGGATGGGAATCCACACCTGCATCCAGGTGCAAAGAGAGATCCAATAAGCACAGGGGGTCCATCACCTGCAGCTATGGTGGAGTGTGGTCTGCCTCTCACTCTTCTTTCATTCTCTTTTCCAGGTCTTCCTGGAGCTCTCCAAGGAGCAGGAGCTGGGTGACTTCGATGAGGAAGGCAGTTCCTCAGTGAAGTGGAAGCTCCTCCCACAGGAAGAGCTTTAAATACTCTGTACCTTCCAGCTCACATCCCTCTTAAAGACAGTATTTAAAAGCATCAGTGTGCCTTGCTTATATCAAATGTAACACTAAATATTTTTGAAACACACACACACACACACATACACACACACACACACACACACACACACACACACACACACGCACACACACACGTATGTGATGGTCAATGTGAGAACAGGATAGAACACACAGCCAGACTATGCTCAATCAAGTGACACTGAAAGCAGTGTGGAGTCTTAAACTGTTTTCAATGGTACCGATGCTTCTGAGCGTGGCAAAGAGCTGGATTGATTTTCTTTACCTGAATTTCAAAACAGTAACTATTTTCTTTCCTCCGCATTTAGGTAAGGTATAATTTAAACAATATTGATTTTAGGGAGAAGGGAATCAATTGATTTCTCAACCACACAGTATTTGGGGTTTTTTTGTAACTCACCCTGACCTGTTCACTCATTGGTTCTTCTTTTCTCACAGTTTGGAGAGTGTGGGTTACGGAGAAATGTTTTGTCCATTGTGACTGCAAAAGCAATTTCAAACCGGTGGACGTAAACACTTGCGACCATTAAATGCCTGTGTGCATATTTACATATGAATCAGAAACATTTCTGAAATTTGTTTGGTAAAAAAAAATGATGCAAGTGGTGGGGAGGGGTACCCTTAGGTGCAAGGACCGACTTTGTGTGTCTTTATTATCCAAGTCTGTGAATGCTACAGTCTCTCTACTGTAACATCAGTACAGTCTCCCTGGACTCTTAGTGAGGAGATTTTCGTTGTTACTACTATTATTGCTACTAAATAAACAAACATTCACCGGCAGTTCCACGGAAAGATTTCCTTGATGCTCGGGCTGTAACTTCAGAGTGTATGTGAACATAAACTGTCCTCGATTTGGAAGAATTCTCTAGTAGATTTTTGAGCAAAGGCGCCAAGCCTCTCATTTTATAAAGAGACATAAATGCTGGCCCTGCTGATGTACTTGGCTTTATACACTACAAAATAATCAAGTCAAGCCAATGCGTTAAAATTGCTTTATTTGGGTACCCGTCGTCAAGTGCGATACCCAGAGTTTGATCCTTGGGCGGGACCCAAATTGTGGAAGGAGAGAACCATCCCTCAAGCTGTTTTCTGACTTCCACATACTTGCATTCAGAACAAACAAACAAAAGTTAATTAAAAATCTAATGGGCCTCACTGTGGTGTTTTCCCATACACTGTTTTTGTTGACCCTTCTCTATTGCTCCCCCTTGTCCCCTCCTTTTCACCTGTCTTACTCTCACCCACTAGCCCTCTTCTGTTTTTATGTAGCATGTAATCCAGAGCCTTCATTTATGTTCCTTCCTTAATAGTCCTCATTAGTCTTTCTCAGCTTGACACAGACTAGAGTTACTCAGGACAAGGAAACCTCAGTTGAGGAACTGTTGGCACGTCTGTGAGGCATTTCCTTTTCCTTTTATCTTTATCTTACGGTATTTCCATTGTATATACATCTGCACATCAGACATAGGCAATGCCCATGGAGACCAGAAGAGGGTATTAAATACATACCCAGAGACTGGAATTCTATACAGAGGTGAGCCTCCATATGCGATGTATTGAACCCAACTCCTCTGGAAGAGCCGCCAGTGCTCTTAGGACTGAGTTATCTCTCCCGTCCCAAGTGTTTTCTTGCTAGAAGGGTACCCAGCCCAGTCTCAGGCAAGTGCGCCTGGGATATTTAAGGAAGGCAGATGAGCAAACCAGGGCAAGCAAGACAGTCACCATCATCTCTCCAGGAGCTGTGCTTCAGTCCCTGCCTTGAACTCCTGTCTGCTTTGGAGATCAACTGTAACCTGTAAGCTAAAATAAAAACCATTTCTCCTAAAGTGTTTTCCTATGTACTTATAAGTGGCTTTTGCTCACGGTGTTTCTTATACTAATAAAAGCAGCCAGGACACCAATCCCAAGACTCCTTTTTTAATCTCTCATGGTCCCTCTTCTAATTCTTTAGTCTATACTATGTATGCACACACATATACTTGAATATGTGCATGAATTCATATTCACTCAGATCTGAATCTAGGGCCTACATCTGAGCACAAAGAAGGCCAATTGTCTGAGCCTGGGATAGTTCAAGTAACGCAGGCCGCATCTCATTTCCAGCAAATGTCACCCTGTCGTTCTACCTTACAACCGAATGAAATTCCACCACGTGAAGGCACCGCGTCTTCCTTACCCACTCACTGTCACTAAAGCACTAGGCTGGTTCTGTTTCTTCGGTTTTTGGGAATATTGCAGCAGTCAGTATGGACATGCAAATATTTCTGTGGTGAGGCTTCCAGTCCTTTGAGCACATTCCCAGGAGAAGGCACTGTACCTGTTAGTACTAGAATAAGTGTTCCTTGCAACAAAGCAAAGGCCCGAGCAGTGCAATTATCCTTGCGTTCCACAGCTTGCTTTCATGAGGCCTTTAAGTCTTTGTTCCTTTGCAATATGCACTTTGTTTTTGTGAAATGATATAGTGAGACTATGTTGATTCGGCAGATTATGGGAGCCAACCAAGAAAGGTTTCTAATGTTTTAGTCTCCTGGCAGTACTTCCTCTTGTGTTCCATGTAGCTTTTGGTACCTCATCTAAGCTCTGGGAGAGGGTTGTGCTCCCAGCACCTCACCCCCAGATTCCCTTGAATCCATGGATAAAAACACACACACACACACACACACACACACACACACATGCACACTCACACACACACATCGCACACATACACTTGAGGCATGCACCAGTTAATCTTAAGTCCCTTTGTTAATTCAATGATGGGCACTGCTAAAGCTCTCCTGCCACCCCAGGCATAATAGGATAGAGTGGCCATTAGCCACTCAAAACCAAAAGTCACATGGCTAGTTGGCTTTATCTCCTGTAGCTACTCCCCCTCCTCCTCCTTCCCCAGCTCTCCCAGTCTGCTAGCCTGCCTGCTGGAACACAGAAGTCCCACCTAGTCTGCCAAGCTTATTGGCCTGTAGCCTCTTTATGGATGGATCAAGAACCAATTGGGGAACAGGACCTTAGCATCCACTCTGGCCCCTACACTCTTGGTTAAGAAAGATAGCAGCACAGTGAGGCTGTCTGATAGTTCTAGGAATGAAAGCCAGACAACAGACATGAGCCACATAGAATTTCAGAACTAGGTTCATCTCAAAAGCATAGTACAGTAATGGCAACATCACCAATATTTAGCTGACTAAGAATTCTCTGCACGATGTGGTCAATTGATCATTTTAGGAAGTGGTTGTGACAATGCCAAAATACATTCTTATCATTCACATTTGGCACTGTATAATGCAGATTTACAAAAGGGTCCTCAACTCCCAGAGTACTTGGTGGTTGTTGGAGGAAAGGGTTCCATTTTCTCCAGTGGTATAGCCACTGTGAGGTTGTGCTTGCTCCAAAAAAAATTTTTTTTTCACTATACTTGAGCAAGAATCTTTAATTAAACTCAGTGGATCTACACATACAAAGAACCTACGAAAGCAGGAGAGGTAGTTTTTGAAAAGAAGGACTTTAGCGAGAGAGGGTGGGAAAGGAAATGAGAGGCAGTACACTTAAATTCATTATAGACATCTATGAAACTGTCAATAAAATTAAAAATTAAATAAAGAAACAATTAAATATGACATTTATCTACATATAATTTTATGTCATATGATATATTTATGTATTGTATATAATTTTATATTGCATAATTATATAATATAGTTATATATTATCATACATATAATTTTATATTACATAATTATATAACATAATTATACATGAAATTAAATAAAAATAAATGTTAATTGGCTCACAAAACATTCCTCTTCTGTGCGATGTGATTCTTCCATAGTATCTGCTATGTTGTAGGACACACTTGTTGTCATAAGAAGATTATCCGTGGGGGCCAGATAGTCACCTGCTTCAGAGTCTCTGAAGACCAGTGGAAAAGGAGGACGCTGCTGAGCTCCTGAGCAGGAGAATGATGCTCTTCTCTGTCTTTGAAAATTATGGGATGTTGAGAGAAGGAATGTTGATATCCACAGTGGAGCGGTTTAGAGGAACAATGGAGAAGGAAACTAAACTTCTACAAAAAGCTTTGTGATATCAAGATAATTGAAAGTTTAGAATCATTTATTATAAAAATCAGTTAGGTTTACGTTGACCAGAACAGTAATTCAGGTCAAGAAAAGACTGTGTTAAAAACCTGAAATAACTCTTTCTCATCCAGGGCTCTGATAAACTGTTAAAACAGAGTTTCTCAACCTGTGGGTCACGACCCCTTCCCCAGGGCTTGCATATCTGATATCCTGCATATCAGATATTTACATTACAAAAGCAAAATGACAGATTTGAAAGTAGCAATAAAAATAACTTTATGGTCGAGGTCACCACAGCATGAGGAATTGTATTGAAGGATCATGGCAGCGGGAAGGTTGAGAACCGCTGCTGACATCTTTGAACCTGGCCAAGTTCTCTGTCAAGCCAATGGCTTCAAGGTGTCATCTTCATACAAAACCAAACCAAAGCAAACAAACAATCAAAAAAATCTAGTTTTTTCTTATTTTAAACGTTTGGGGGGTTTTGTTCTCAGAACACTGGGCAATTATAAAAAAAAAAACACTGTTTTCGAACACATCAGTGAGTTAGTATAAAAAGTGGTCAGTATGAAATTACTGTAGTGTAGATGTCGAAAGAGCGGTAATTCATTGTGTAATTCATGGCTCTTTGCATGTTTACAAGACAGTCCCAGCGATGCTGCACAATAATTTGTAAATCATTTCTCTGAGGGAAAGATAGAAAAAAAACCCTCAACAAAACAGGGCTAAGCCAGTAGAACCTTTGCAGAGTGAATGTGGCAGCGGTCTGAAGTGAAGTAAACACTCTTTTCAAAGAGGGCAGTGGTTATGGAAGGAAAGGCTGTTCCTTTGAGCATCCTGACAGGGAAGCGTAAAGTCAGAACAAAACCATAGGCATGGATTCTTACCAAGCCACAAACCCTCCTTAGAGCTTGCAAGTGTATTTCAACCAGCAAGACAGAAACCATCTCACAATTCTGAATAGGTAACGACCACAGAGGTTCAACTGCGTTTGCTTGGCTTATGAGTTAAAAATTGATGGGGTTTCATTTCGTAATCTTGGGGTCTGCAGGGAATATTATCTGAAGTCACAAGTAATCCTTGTTGGCTTGTATTTTCAAAGTTCATTGACACACGGAAACTAAATTTCATTTTATTTCCTAACTAGGTAAATGAAATAGAATTTTCTAAATGCTAGGAGGACAGTGGCTTACACTTCTGTCCCACTGATGTTTCTCTATTAAATTGTGACTTGTGAGAAAAGGTCCTTTTATGGTTGCCTTAATTTTGATTTTCAATTTCCTATGCATACATAGCTGAATGTTGTTCTAAGCCATACTTCCCAAGACCCATATGTTAGCATTTTTTTCTACGCTTCACCCCACAGTTACCTGGCAACAGCCAGGGGTGTCTGACTCACTATAATTGGGGCTGCTTGATCCTCCTCACTCTCTTCTTTTGCTCTCCTCCCCTTTTTCCCTTCTGTTCCTTCTCTCCCCATTCCCCTCTCTCTCCCCCCTATCTCCACACTTATGGCCAGTGTCTACTCCTCTTCTCTCTCTCTCTCTCTCTCTCTCTCTCTCTCTCTCTCTCTCTCTCTCTCTCTCTCTCTGTCTCTCTCTCTCTCTGTCTCTCTCTCTCTCTCTCTGTCTCTCTCTCTCTCTGTCTCTCTCTCTGTCTCTCTCTGTCTCTCTCTCTCTCTCTCTCTCTCTCTCTCTCTCTCTCCCACTCCTCAAGTCCCTTCCCATACCCCTAAATAAACTATTCTACACTACACTAAGGCTGATACCTTAGGGGGAGGGGATGCCTCAGCACGGGTCTGCAGAGGAACCTCCTTCCCCTGCACCATACTGTGCCTCTACCAAACATATCCTTAGATTCCTTTTCTTTTTATAAAACACAACACATAATGTTGAGCACATTTTAGAGATGGAGCCTACTGGCTGATGCTGATGAGACCAAGAACTGAGGAAGCAGACAGGACGGAAAATATGATATAGGGAAAAAAATCAAGATATTGCCTTCTATGCTGTTTGAAACCTTATTAGATTATCTGCCTGACTATTATAGAATAAATCCAGAGCTCAGAGCCCCAAACTCTTTATGTTTTACCTTTTAAGGAACGGTCTTTTGTTTTATTTTTTGAAATCTGCCAATTTCTTTTGGGGGAGGGCCCAGAAAAAGTTACAAATTTGGATTTCCTGAGCAACACAGATTTTTCTGACAGTATAATTAGTCAAATGAGTAGGGTTGGCAATTCTCTGCTCTGGGAACTGGCTGGAAGTCAATAAAAAAAAGAGATTTGTTCAAGAGTGGTCACGTGAACACAGTGCTCAGCTGGCCAAGAAAATTACAACCACAGTTGTCCTCCAAAAGCAGTCAGGCTGACTGGGAATGCTGGACGCAGGCAAACAGAATGGGAGCAATACCGATGTGATAGAGACCAGGGAGACCTAGAACCCATTTTCTTAGAGTGAGGAAACAGGGGAAAACCAAGTCTCAGGACACGTTCTTCAGACAATCCAAGTGTAAGTCCATTTTGTTTTGTGCTTCTGTTTTGTTTGTATTATGTTATTATAAGTGATATTTCATTTAATCCATGATACATTTTTAGGGAGAAATTAATTTATTATGCAATGAGTTTAGTGTTTCTGGGTTTATTTTTATGTGGTGTCCAGGGGGAGGAGTGGGTCGTTTTAACGGGATGGTCATATTTTTCCCGTTTTAGTAAAGGTGTGGGGATGTGCCCGCCCGCACTGTGTTAGTAATGGTGAGAAATGTAAACAGGTCTTCTGGAAGCGCTTCCTGTGGGAATCTGAATGTGAGGCGGCTGCCAAGCTGCCTGTGCATGGATTGCACAGTACTTTGCAGGTGTTTCCACCTCCCTTCTTCTCCTATCCTGAGAATTATTTAGGATGACATTTAGGAAAATGCTTTTCTATCTCCGCCTGTCATTCTCAGACTTACAGGTTGCTGTATTTTGTTTTTGTTTTTGTTTTCTTTTGTTTTGTTTTGTTTTTAACATAAGATTCTTTCCTGCACATTTTCATTTGCCGGGTGTGATGTACTAAGTCATATTGCAGTCATAGTGAAGCCTGTGCCACTTCATGACAATGGCGTCATTTAGAGTTTGCAGTAAACAGGGTTTTGTTGATTGGCACAGAGTCAATAATATTCACTCATGCTGAAGCAAAGCCTTCAGTTTTATCTGCACACAAGCTATCAAGTAGCCCAGAATCAGAGAAGGAAGGAAAAGCAAGCAAAAAGGATGTTTTCCTGAGCTTATTTATGTTATGGGACAGATTGACAGAGAAACTCTGAGGTTGGGAGTCAGACTCAGGTCTTCTGGCTACAAAGGGCTGCTCCCTTGGCTGGTTCAAGCTATCCCATCTCTCTAACAACATTCACCTTGCCTGGAACAGAGCTTGGGACTCCTGGACACCCTGAGTTAAAAGAATTACTTTTTTGCTGCTACTACATTCCTTTCTCCATTTGTCACTCTATGGGTTCTGACGTCTTTTCTCCATCCTTTTGTACCCAGACTTGCCTCTAAGCCTTCCTTTATAGCCATGTGTGGCTTTCTTTTATGGAAATACACTGAATGGATGCAGAGTTCCTGCCCAATGGGACTGTCCCCTGGACTCTTCACCTGTATTTTTTTCCCCAGGAGATAGGCAGCTCTTTGTTTGAACATACCACATGAATGGGATGATAGCATCACCTGGGAAAACTTCTATTCTCTATCTATATGATAATATCCCATCACAGCCTTGTGGACCAGGTTTTAGGACCTAAGAGCCAGATGACACAGACGAGCATAGAGCCCCACAATGGAATCGATGGCCCCAGCAAGCCTCCAGAAAAGGGATTTCTCGCCCAAGTAACTTGATTATGTAATTCCGTCTAAACAAGCTCTTCCCTTCCACAGTTTAAAGTCTTAATGAACTTAATGAAGAGTCACCCGGTTTTTGTTTTCTTTCATGTGCAGCTTCCAGAAAGGCTGGAAAAACTGGAGTTGTGTGTGATTCCTTGGTTGGGGTAAGGGAAGATGTTATATTCAACTGTGCTCTGAAAGTTCTCTTTCCGGGGAACGTTCTGCTAGAGTGAAATATCTCTATGAATTCCCACATTGTGACAGTCAATTTCCAGTGTTCACTTGACTGAACCGTGGAACGGAGCTGATCAATGCTAGTTTAGACGTGGCTGTTTCACAGTCTGGATGTGCGGTTGCAAAACATGCCCATTGGTGTCCCACCTATGAATTCAGCCGGCCCCACAGTCCAGGAACCAATTCCTGAAAGTACCTGGATTGTTGTTTTCTCTCTCCACACATCTCTCCCTCTCTCACATTTTTTTTTTAAATCTGTAGGTTGCCAGATGTTGGTATAGTTGTGGTTTATTTTTTGTTTCGCTGAAGAGCCTGGATGAACGCATTAACCTAATTCTGAAAGTCTCCTTCTTCCCTACAGACTCAATAAACACTTTCGCTACAAGTGGTAAAGGCTGGGACTAACTTTCAGTTTCTGTAGGAGACGGGCTGCCTGCTCCTGTACTCTCCTTCCTGACTGCTCATGCACAGGGGCAAGACATCCAGGGCTAGCCTCCATGTCCGTTTCTCCATAATGTGCTACCCGACACCAAAAATCATCTATCCATCCACAAACTTCGTGGTATCCATGTACATCACACACACACACACACACACACACACACACACACACACACACACACACACACACACGCAGGACATACTTCCTATTCTTGGTTACTGTTCTCCTAAGGGCAGGATGACTGGACCTGCCAAACACTGCACCTACACCTAGGAGCCAGACATGCCCTTCCATCCCAATCCCTGTGGTGCCTTTGGTTAAACTCCAGCTCAGCATTAGCTGGCTATCAGCATTCGAAAGAGACCTCCCCCCCCTGCCCCCAAGTCAGTCCTCAGCAGAACCTCTCAAGCTACTTGTTTATTTCCTCTCTAAAGACCACTACTTAAAAAGAAAATCCAATGCATAGAGTTATGCTACACAAAAACGTTAAACATTGCTATGGAAACTTCTCAGAGTCTCTACTTCTTTATTGACTGGGAAGCAGGTGTCCTGTGGCTAATAGTACCCTCCTCAGATGGAATTAGTGGGCACAGTGCCTACTGTAACCAGCATCCCTTATCAGAGAAGAGTATTCAGAAAGTTATGGTTTCTCATCAAGCTCACCCTCCAGCGGTGCCTGTCACCTTTACCTTGTTATGAGTATGACTCTGAAACACTAAACACCACTTAGCCCCATTCTCAGCTTCTCCCATCCCCCCAAACACACTTTTACATAGTCCCCCTTAAAAGGACAACTACTTCCTTTATAATCCATTTCAGTTTGATTCCCCCAGAGGATCAACAACAGGAAGTTGAGAACATTAGGTCACAGCTTAGGAGTTTTACACCCAGCTAAATCTCAGCCTCAAGGCCAGCTTTACCACCGCCTCAAGCACACGCTCAAACACAATGTCTCTTTCCCATGGCAAACTGGGAGTGAATTAATATACCTACATATCTACTTTCATGCCGTATAAAGACAGAGCCAAATTTCCTTGCCTCTGTGTAAAGGATTAAGAGGATTAAGGTCCTCATCCAGTACTTTGAGTCCTTGTAGACATTTTCTTCCGTATTTGCACAGGGAACCAATACTGTTCATGACACTGTTGTCCTTGTCATGTGAGAAAAGAAACTGTTTGCATCCAAAATTCTGGTATGTTTACTACTTCAGCAATTCAGTGTTTTCCCAGATTAAGTTTCCCTCCAAGGAAAAGTGAAGTATGGTGTTTTTCTCATGTTGAATTAATATACCCATTACATTGTACAAGAGATGTTGATTTATAAATTACATTTGTAAAGAACGTCATCCATGACTGGATACTTTTCTTCTTCTTCTTCTTCTTCTTCGTCTTCTTCCTCTTCTTCCTCTTCTTCCTCTTCTTCCTCTTCTCTTCTTCCTCTTCTTCCTCTTCTTCCTCTTCTTCTTCTTCTTCTTCTTCTTCTTCTTCTTCTCCTCCTCCTCCTCCTCCTCCTCCTCTTTCTCCTTCTCCTTCCCTCTCCTCTTCTTCTCCCTCTTCTTCTTCTTCTCTCTTCTTCTTTTCCTTCTCCTCCTCCTCCCCCTCTTCCTCCTCCTTCTTCCTCTTCCTCCTCTTCCTCCTCCTCTTCTTCCTCCTCCTCTTCCTCCTCCTCTACCTCTCTTTCTCTCCCTCTCCCTGCCTCTCTCCTGTGTGTTTAAATGACTATGTATTATTGTACACATTAGAACGTTAATACATTTTTGATGTATGTTGTTTAAAGGAATACACTTTTGAAGGAGTCTCGAAGTCAGAAGAGGAGATGGGAAGGAAATAGAAGAGAAACCCAGTTGATAAGCAATGAATTGCAGAATTCAAGTCCTTCCTCTGGAGTAAAGGGCAGCTAGGCTCTGACATCTGCAGAAAATTTCTTCTTAGGATCTTAGTATTTGTTGACCCTTCTGTTTGTTATTTTTTTTTTCTCTTATTAAGCAGACCAAGATGGTGAAGAGAGAGATAAACGTGTGGCAACAAACATGGGCCTTATTGTGCAAGAACCTTCTCAGAAAAAAGAGACTGAAAAGAGACACTCTTTTGGTATGACTCCGGATCTGCCCTGCTTCCTGTGTGGGATGGTGCAGTATGTTTCCTGTGTGCAAGGGCTGGAGACATCCCTGGGAATGAAATCATTCCTCCACACAGAAGGAGGGGGCCATTCATTAGGGACGGCATAACAGAGGCCAAACTAAGAATATAAAAAATACCTGAAAACCCTGCAAAGCCATTCCAAACTGTTCTGCCCTCTAAGGTGAAGATAGTGGTGGATCAAAGAGAGAAAGAGTTAATGGACGCATACGCCATGATGACAGAGCTAATGGCTTTATCTTTGAATTGATCTCTCTCTCTCTGTCTCCTTTGCTTTGAGAGTTAAGTATGTATTTTGCATCGCAGTGCTCTACCTGCACGTAAACCTGCATGGCAGTAGAGGGCGTCAGATCCCATGACAGATGGTTGTGAGCCCCCATGTGGTTGCTGGGAATTGAACTCAGGACCTCTGGAAGAGCAGTCAGCGCTCTTATCCACTGAGCCATCTCTCCAGCCCCTGGATCTTTTCTTTTAGAAAGGCATTTGGTTTCTTAAGGACACAGAGACTTTGTGAAAGCAGCATAATTGTGAAGAAAAATGTTCCTATTTAAGTTATCAGTGCAACCAGGTAGCATTTGCAAATGGAATTGTGAGATTATTCAAAGGACGTATTCAGTGAACTTTTTAAAAGTCAAGTATTGGGAAAAAAAACAAACGGTTGGTCAGGTCACTTAGAGGGTAAAACCGCTTACATCTATGCCTGAGGACATGACTCTGACTCTAAGCTCACATGATGGGAAGAGAGAGCTGACTCCCATGGGTCGTCACTGACCTCTGCATGTGTACTGTGGTCCTTTTGCATACAAGTGCACCTGCATGTGTATTTGTGTGTAGGTGTGTGTGTGTGTGTGTGTGTGTGTGTGTGTGTGTGTGCGCTTGTGCCACATGTGTGTTTATGCACAGGTACTCACACACACACACATGTACACATATGCACATTCACATTCATACATACTCATATATACACATTTTGGAAATTAGAACCCTTTAACATGATTTGTTGTTTTCAACTCACAGTATCCTTCAGAAAGTCCTAGCAAACTCTCAAGTCAGTGTAGTATTCTATGGTCCTGGCTTCTTGCTGCATTTTCTATCCTGCAGTTAAAAATATGACCAAAATAGTAATTATTATTAAACTATCAACACCAACAATAATAATTATTAACTTGTCTTAGAACTATTTCCATCCTCTGATTCTTGCAACAAACTCAAACTGAGGAATGCTGGAGGGAGGCTGTGCCCTGTCACAGCCTACTACTGCGCTTTTAAAAAACAATTCATCTCCTCACCCTGGAGCACTAAATTTTACTTCCAAAATTTCCAAGAGGAGGCCAGGGGTATAGTGGCCATATCTGTACCCTTTGGAGGCTGAGGCATAAGGATTCCAATTCAAAGTCAGCTTAGAGTAGATAGCAAGATAATATTTTTAAAAAGTCTTGAGAATTATAGGCAATGCTTAATTTTTGTAGAAAGAATGTTCTTTCTCCAAATATGTCCTAGAATACAGAGAAATTTGAAAATTCCTCAACAAATGTCATAGCCATATGGTAAAATGTTTGACTCATTAGAAATTACAGTTATCTTCATTTCTTTCACCTGGCTTTGTAGGAACTCCTGTACACAGCATTTATACTACTTTGTTTATCTTTATTTTTTGAATTGCATAACGTTTATGAGTTTTCATCACTGCCTGATGTGGACCTGGGACGCGTAGATTCATTTAATGACTCTACCTTTGCGATTGCATACACACCTGTCACCCCAACAACTCAGGGGATAATGAACCGTGTCTCTTTGGTCTCTTACATGACAGGTGAGTTTTCTGATAAGCCAGAAGGAATCTCTCTTCTTAGTTCGTTTGGTTACACGCATACACTGGTTAATGTATAGTTTACTTGATAATCTCTGTGTGTGTGTGTGTGTGTGTGTGTGTGTGTGTGTGTGTGTGTCGTGTTCCATGTACATTAACATTCACGTCTAAAAGCCAGCAGAGGCCCAAGTAGGATGTGGGGCTGTCTTCCTTTATCATTCCCATCTTATTGCCGGAGACAGTCTCTCACTGAACTGGAAGACCATTGTGTAGGCTTGGCTAGGATGACTGGCCTGACAGTTCTCTGAATCCCTCTGTCTATGTCTTCCAATTGCTAAGCCATATCTAGCCATATCTAGTTTTATATTTGGGTCCTGGCAAATTGGAACCAGGGTCCTCATGTTTGTAGGACAAATGCTTTAACCATTGAGCCATCTCTTCAGCACCTCACTTAATTATTTTTCAAAAAAAACTTACTTTTATTTAATATGTGGTATTTTGTCTGCATGTATGTTTGTGCATTACATGCTTGCAACACCATTGGAGGCCAAGAGAAAGCATCAGACCTTCTGATTAGAGTTACAGATGATTGTGAACTACCATGAGGGAGCTGGGAACTGAGCCTGGGTCCTCTGCAAGAGCAGTTGGTGATCTAACCACTGAGACCTCTCTCCAGCCCCATCTGACAAATCTTGATTATCAAAATTATCTAATTGTATCACATATCAGCTCGATTTCCCTTGATCACATCTGGGCCTAAGAATAATTAGCATTGCCTTTTTTTAAAATTGAAAACTCAATTGCTGACCCTTTAACACATATAGATTTCCTTATTAAATGAAAGTAAAATCTGAGACAAGTTATCACTGTGTATCCCAGGCTGGCCTGAATCTCATAATCTTGAGTCAGCTTCCCAAGTACTGTGATAACCTTGTGTCACAATAGGCAGCTACAGCATTCGATTTAAAAAGTTCTTTTAAAATTAGTTCTTTGTTTCAACCTTTGCTTTCTGTTAGATTATTTACACAGAAAGAACATTATGACAGTCCAAAGAACGTGGTCACAGTTTTACTTTTCATAATGGTAGTGCAGCAAGAGTGCTGGGGGGAGCTTTTGGGATGGAATGGTTTAGCTGTATTACTGTGTAATACTTCAAGTATTTCCTAAAGTGCCTTTGAGAAGCCTTTCACCTCCTTTATAGGATCAGGTCAATGGCATGCAATGTATCTTTTTCTTTAATTATTTATTTTGTGAGGACACTGTAGCTGTCTTCAGACACAACAGAAGAGAACATTGGATTCCATTATAGATGGTGGTGAGACACCATGTGGTTGCTGGGAATTGAACTCAGGACCTCTGGAAGAGCAGTCAGTGCTCTTAACCACTGAGCCATCTATCCAACCTGCATGTAATGTATCTTGAGTCTTTCACTTGTAAGTGAATGCTAATGCCTATGGTTTTAAGTAAAATGACAACTTATTACCTGTGTGTCTTGTTCTGAGTTTGTCCAGTAGAGTCTCGAAAATCAGTTTCAACAAGGTTAGAAAGGCACAGGTAGAAATCAAGTATATCTTTCCTATTAGAAACAGCTCAGGTTCTGAGCCACCCCACGAACTCATCCAAACCACGTCAACCCAAAAGAGCAACTGAACTTCAGAATGTTTACTAGAAGAAAAACAGATTTTTTTCTTTTTCACTTCTCTTAAATACAAGTTCAAATCCCACAGTGGTCATTAATATGAAGCAAGGAAAAAATACTAAAGAAATCTCAGCTACAGTGATGGTCCTGTGATGTCAGTTGAGCCCTAGCGTGACGATGGTATCTCAGAAGGACCTTGTCATTAATTGGTGGTATTCACATGGTCCGTCAAAGGCACTACTGTAAGATTGGTCGACCTGTCGACTGGACCCAGTCACTGGAAGTCTATAAAATCTTTCCTCCCTTTCTTAGTCATATTGTATCCATAGGTTTGCTCTGGCTCAGGGAACATGCTTTTATATTTGGACTCCGATCTCAGAAGCAGATCCAACATGTTAAGAGTTCACTCTCACCACAGTGTATGTTTTGGCAAACCACCTGCTACTAGGAGTCTGTGGCCATAGTTCCCACACTATGCTGAGGTTTTCCTTCCTATCTCTGCCTTCCTGCCCACCATGGGCCACAATAATACAAGACATTCCAAGCCTGTTTTCCCTGGCACCCCACTAACCACCATACTGATTTTGATGGAAAGTGAACTTGACTAATATCTTCTCCCAAGGAAAAAGCAATATCTAATTAAGCTACACGTACACTCATGATTTTTGGTTTTTTCAATTTTGAACCCTTCTCTTCCTGTACAAGAGCAAATACTCCATGTGGAATGGTAGGTTATTTTGCATCATGGGAATTTGTTAGAGTATATTGAAGAAAATAACTAATTACATGTATTCCTTTGATCTTATCCACAACATTGGAAATATATTTTGGACATTTTTAGTTTGAGTGAATTATCCAAGGCCATTATACAATTTTGGATTATTTCCATTATTAAAATTTTTATCTAGGAAGGAATGGAATAAGGTTCCTATGATGGTTTGAGAGAGAACTGGAGCCCCAAGCTCAGACATTTGAACACTGTCTTCTGGTTTGTGTTCTCCGAGGACAGTTAGGAGTTGTGCTCTTGCTTGAGGAATTGTCACTGGAGGCAGGGTTTGAGAGCACCCTACTTACTGTCTCTGCTTCATACTTGCATTTGAAGATATGGGCTCCCTCTTCTCATCCCATGCCAGTGACTTGCTACCATGGCTTTGGCCTGCCACAGTAGAATCTTCTCACTCTGGAGTCATCGGCTAAAATCAGCTCTCTCTTCTTTAAGTTGACTTTGCTCATGGTGTTTTAATCACAGCAACAGGAAAGTAGCTAAAGTCGCCTCTCATAGGGATTGTATATAGAAACTTACTTATAGTAGTAATATTTTTCTTTTGAATGCCAGGAAGAGAAATATTGGCTTTTCCAAACAAAGAAAATATGACAGAGTTCATTTCAAAACATTATGATGATGCGGTGGGGATCATATTCTCCACCGCTTACTCCTACCATCTGAAGTTCATGAAAGGAACCAGGATCCCAATCATAAAGGAGCATCAGGACCACACAGGTAACTGTGCACCTTCCCACACTGGGTGGCTTTCCACTTCTCTAATGTTATAAGAAATGTAGGGAATATGTCCTGGACAACATGAGAAAAGAGGACCTTGACTCAAGAATTTGTTTCCCTTACATTGGCTGGTGGGCACATCAGTATCACATTTTCCTAATTGTTAATCAATGTAGGAGGCACCAGCACACTGTGGGTAGTACTGTCCCTAGGGAGGTGAGCCTAGGCTGTAAAATAAATGTAGTTGAACGAGCAATGGGGAGCAAGCCAATGAGCAGCATTCCTCTATGGTCTCTGCTTCACATGCCTGCCTTGGCTTCCCTTAATGATGTAGTATAACCTTTAGGCTAAAATAAGCCCTTTAATTCCCAAGTTACTTTGGCCATAGGGTTTTATTACAGCAACAAAAAGCAAACTTGAACAGGATATTAATTAACACAGAACAATAAGCTTCAGTAACAAAGGCAGGGGACCAAGGAGGTAACTCAGTAAAGTACTTGCTGTGCAAACAGTGGGCTGGTAATTTGATGCCTAGAACACATGGTGGTGCATGCTTGCAATGGCTGCTGGAGAAACAGAGAGATGTGGTTCCCTGGATAGCCAGGCTAGCCTAATTAGTAAGTCCTGGGTCCCACTGAGGGCTCCATCTCACAAGACAAGGTGGATGGTTCCCATGAAACAACACTCAGGGTTGACATCTGACCTTCACCCATGCGTGCATACATGAGCATACACGTTAGCTCATACTTTCTATCCCCACTATAACAAAGGTAAAGTTGATTTTTAGAGATTAATAAAATTAGACAAACAAGAAATTACACACACATACATACACATGCCAGCATGTGCATGCACACACAGACACATACACATACACAAACACACACACACACACATCACATACATGTGTGTACACAAACACAGACCCTAAACTAAATCCATGTAAATGAGAATTTCAATAGCAGATAGATCACATGCTAATTTCAAGAAGGTATTAGGCAATTTCAAGAAGATATATCCTTAGCCAGATATGATAGCTTAGACCCGAGACAAGAGGATGGTTGCAAGTTCAAGGCCAGTGTGGGCTATCTACCGAGTTTCAGGCCAGCTTAGGTTACTAAATAGGATGCCTTCTTCAAAACTAAAACTAAAACGTAATAGCAGCAGGAGAAGATTTGCCTTTCATCAAAGGTAAGAACGGAGGAGGAATATTGCATAGGAATACAGACTTCTTTTAAAAAATCAATAGGCGACCATAAAGATTAGGAACGTGTTTGTCCTGGGATGAAGAGAGATTTAATGGGTAGAATAGGACCACAGAAGAGAAAGGGAATTGGCGCCTTCTAGACTTCGCTTCTTAAGATGCATGGAGCCACGTGCAGATGTTTCTTCGCTTGCCATTATGTCATTGTTAAGTCTACATGTGCCTTCATCAATTAAACATATTTGAAAGTTAATATAGCATGGAACAGATTTCCTAATTTAATGTTGGCTTATCCTTAGTGAACTGTAGTTAAATTTTCAATAGAGGAATACATTTGACTTTTGGTTTTTCAAAGTAACTTTTCTTCAAACGTCTACTCAATTACTATCTTATTTTGAATTCCATTTACTCTCGATTTTGTTATATCTCTTCTCACTGGAAAAATACTTGACTAGAGTGGGGGTCTTTGTCTTCTTCTAGACTATTCTACTGCCTTTGGATAATCTTCAAAGTTATTTTAAAATATTAGTTCAAAGATTGGGAGTACAGCTCACTGGCATGATGCTTGCTCAGAAAGTATAAGGCTATAGGTTTAATTCCCCTGTGTCAAACTTTAATAAGGATGATAAATAACAACAACCGTAATAATAAATACAAAAGGAGAAAGAGAACCTCAACAATATGAATAGAGAAACGGAAGAAACCATGACAAAGCACTGACTCTTAGAAAATGTAGAAGCGAGAACACCTTCTAGGGTACTCGGCCTTGCTATCTTCACTTCAATAATTACTGATATTTATACATTTGGAATTGTATGATTTCAAGGCAATAAATGCGTCACATCCCACACCTCATATTTTCTCTTTGTTCTCAAAGCTCATTGTCTTCCATACGAACCTGCCATTTCTTGTGACCTGTCATCCTTCTGGAGACATGGGTTTGTGGCTCTCCAAGCTGCCATTAACTCCGCCATCATAGAAGTGAGTGCAAATGTCTGATGACAACTATTCAGTTTTGTGAACCTCTAGGTAGACAGCTACGTTCTCTCAGTCCCATTTACGCTTTCCCGATGATTTGTTATTCACCCACCAAGATTTCTCCAATAAAGTTCACCAAAGTTGCTGCATTACCAGGTATAGCGCAGCAGCAGCAACACGGACGAAGCAAGACTTCTTTCTTTAGGGAGTCAGTCCCCTTAGGAAGCCGGACATGCAATCACATAATTATTGGAACGGGAAACACGTGTCACCCTGGCATGGTGAATGTGTCTGGGAAAGAACGCAGAATATCAGCTTAGATGGAAGGATTCCTGTGAAAGAGACCCTTACCACTGAACGATGGGGTGGGAAACATTTACTTTATATAGTAGCAAAGGTGTTCCAAAAAGATGAGAACAGATAATGAAAAACATGAAGTTGATAAAACTCGGAGTAATGTGGGCAGCGCAGAATGAGAGATTGGACTCCTGAACCCAAGTAACCGAGTTACAGAACACCTGAGAAGAAACTCAGGCCAGCGTCCAATCCAGACAAGTCACATATGTTCAGTGGAAAGAGCATGTTTCGCCTAGACCCCATTGTTGTTCATGTTTTCCTCACGGACAATCTTTGTTTAGGTCACAACAAATCACTCAGTGATGGAAGAGATGATGTCACTTACCGGAAAATACATCAAGATAGACTCTTTCATTGCGCAAGGAGGAACGACGACCGACTACTTCCTTTTTTTATGTATTATCGCTTTCTCCCCACTTACCTACTATATCTCAGCTGGCGTTACAAGAGAAAGGAAGAAGATGAAGGCCTTTATGACAGTGATGGGCCTTAGGGACTCAGCATTCTGGTGAGTGAGTGGAGGGGCTCAAAAAAGGCGAGCTTCTAAGGACAAAGGCCATTGGTGAGCAGGAAGGTGGCTCAGCTGGCAAAGCGCTTGCCTGGCATGCATAAAGACTCGAGCTTGATCCGTAACACTCTATAAACTTGGGCACGGTGGCACACAGCCATAATCTCAGCTCTTAGAAGGTAGAGGAAGAAAAAGCAGGAGTTCAAGGTCAGCCTCAGGTGCATGGCACTGTCCCAGACAAAGCCGCTGTCATCATTAGAACATTCTTGCATTTGTTTTTCTGAATTACATGGGATCTCCCTGGTGAGATGCTTCACAGAAAAGGCCTAGACTTGGTCACACTTAAGTCTGAGATGAACAACGAGTACAGGTTTGCCATGGATTGATAATTTCAGATATTGCATGAGCAATATCTATAGCTTTCAGAGTCACGAGAAATCTAATAGTTGATAATAGGCTTGCGTTAAAGAGGCGGCTTGAATTTCCCGTAATGCTGTCAGCCTTCATGCTGTGGTTACCCTCAACCATAAAATTATTTTCACTGCTGCCTCATAATTTTCATTGCTCCTACTGTTGTGAATCATAATGTAAATAATTTTGGAGATGGGGTTTTATCAAAGGGGTCATGACCCACAGATTAAGAAGCTCTATAGAAGTTTTTGTTTTTGTTAGAAAAAAACAACCAATTTAGTTGATCGCTTAAATGGGATTTTTTTTTTTACTGGTCATTAAACTTTATGTATTAGTATGTGTGTACTCTTGTATGTGCACATATGTGTACATGTGTGGTGGCCAGAAATCAACTCTAGTGTCACAGCTAAGGTTCATCTTATTTATTCAGACAGAGTCTCTCACTGGCCTGAGACTCAAGGATTCAATTTGACTGACTATAGATTAAATGTGACTAGAGAGATCTTATCATCTACTGGCCCAGGAAATCTGTCTCCCTTTCCCTAGTTCTGGGATTACAAGCATTCACCTCTGTTCACAGTTTTTGCATGTTGGTTTGTTTGGTTTTTTGTTTTTGTTTTTGTTTTTTGTAGATTCCAGGAATTGAACTCAAGTCTTCATGCTTGCATGCCAAGCACTTTCTCTACCAAGCTAGCACTCTATATCCCTTTATCAACATTTTTAAGACTTATAGAGTTAAGAATATAAGGATTTTAAGAGTATAACCTGTCGGATAGTATTAATGAAGGAAAGGAAAATGGGCAAGTATGTGTTTTCTAAAAATAATATGAACCCAAAAAATCATCCTATCTTAAGTAAAATGTGGCTGGTGTTAAAGAATATAGAACGTTTGTTGTCCTATAAGGACAAAGAGAAACTTTGTTATAAGCACAAGACAGGAAAGAGGGTAAAGCCACAAAAAAAGAAGCTAGAGCAGAGAAGCTTTGCACAGGACAAAGAAACTAACTTTTCAGCAATCATAACTCAGTAAGACACACGGGCCGCCATACTTGATGGAAAAGACCGTCAGTGTGCTTGAGATTCATATGGATCTTTGTATTAGATATTTACAATCCGAAACCACTACATTTGCTTTATATATTCTAGAAGATCCTGTCAATTTGGGTGCGAGGGTGAGTGTGTGACTGAGAGAAGGATGCCATGAGTACCCAGAATAGGACCTCTTTTTTGTCTCACCATGAATACTAATAGAATTCTGTCTTTGTGTCAGGCTGTCCTGGGGCTTGCTCTATGGTGTCATTGTCTTCGTCGTGACCCTTTTCCTGACATTCGTTGTATATTCCATCCAATTTGTCTTTATGACTGGATTTATGATGATCTTCAGTCTCTTTTTCTTCTATGGCTTATCTCTGGTGAGTTGGTGATTACAAACTCCACTTGGTTTTCAGTCTGAGAAACCAAGTTGCTACCAATCGGGTGATTTCTGTATATACCTATTTTGTACTTGCACGAGACAAGCTGTAGTGGAAGAGTGTTTATCTATAGTTCTGTGTAGCTTCTGTAAGATCAGTAGAGGAAATCTGTAGGTTTATGTAGGAAATCATTCGTTGTGTTATAGTAATAACTCTCAGATAAACGTAAACCGACTGGGTCGTCTCTTCTTGTAGATCTCTTTGTCTTTCTTAATGAGCGTCTTACTAAAGAAGTCTTTCCTCACCGACTTGGTGGTGTTCTTCCTCACTGTTTCCTGCGGAAGTCTTGGATTCACAGCATTATACAGATACCTTCCTGTGTCCTTGGAGTGGCTTCTAAGTTTGCTAAGCCCTTTCGCCTTTATGCTTGGAATGACCCAGGTGAGTGGGAAGCTAGCGAGCTTACCAATTATATTCCTGACAGATGTTTCTCCCCAGAACTGAAATTGTTTTAGAGTTATTTCTACAGGTGGCCTTTTAAACACTATGGCTCAATGGAACCTACTGGTGAGATTTCAAAGTTGGAGAAGACACTTTCTCCCAGAAAATAAGTTCTGTATGTAAAAGAAAGTGAACAGACTCACAATTCAGTATATATATACATATATATACATATATACATATATATATGTATATATACTCATATATACATATATGTATATACACACACATATATATATACATTTAGTATATATACTGAATATATATTTACTATATATTCAAAATACATATATAGTGTTTTGTCACACTCCAAAGTTTGTTATAAATTGACTTTAAACTGATGCGTCCCAGTTAACCACCTTATTTAATTTTGAAAGGATAATGTGATTTAATTCTGAAGCAGTAACATAAAGCAAAATAAAATGAACATGAATATTTTGGATGCTCAACCACGGTCTAAGAAATCCCTTTTTGATCCACAAGTGTTTTCCCTTCCTCTACTCTATTGACTCCTTAACCTGATCAGACAGACTCTTGTTCTCAGCTATGGAATAAGTCCAACTACTTAATCTCCATTATGATGTGATGATAAGAATTGCTATTATATATAAATATATATGTATAAATATGTGTACTTACACACACACATATACACACATATGGTTATGGATGTCAAGGTCTTGAACATATGCATGTTTACCTGTGTGCAGGCACCTACAGAGGCCAACTACCACACCTTCTCTAAATTCCTTTTCCTTCTAATGCGTGTCTCACTGAGAACACGCATTCACTCTGCTAAATGTGATTACGTAAGTGCGTTGCCGTTCTAAGCATTTCTGTTTCCCCATCCAAATCTGTGATCTGTGCAGCTGAGCAGTTAGACTTTGCCTTTCGGGGATGTAGCAGAGTGTAATAGTTTCCATCCATGAAACAGCTAAGCTCTTTCTGAAAGGTGACCATTTGCCTTTAACTCACTGGGTTATTTTTTAATTTATAGCTCTTGCGCTTGGACTATGATCTGGAGTCAAGTGCGCACCCCACAGGCAACCCCAATGTAGTCATTGCCACCATCTTCTTGTTGTTCTTTGATGGTGTCTTCTACCTGATGTTGACATTCTACTTTGAGAAGGTTTTACCAGGTAAGCAGTTCCGTGATAAGACATAATGGCATGCCTGTGATCTCCTTTCTTTTTTATTAATTATGTTTTTCACATAGTGAGATTTAAAAACATGTCCTTCCATGCACATTCCAAGAGTTTGCCCATTTGCAGGATAGACAATGAGCACAGGCACTCAGGCTCCTTCATCTCCCTTGCAACGGACCAGCTCGACATGAAAATCTGAATTTTGTACGTGTGAAATAGGCAGCCTCTTCGATGAGTGCGTGTGTTGTCAATTTCATTTTACCTGTCTCTTTTTCCTTCCTACACCTAGGGTCTTTGGTTCCTTAATGTTTGTGGTTGCTTACAGATCTGTAGTTCTAAATTCTTTCTGCATGTCCGGGCCGTGTAATGACTTTATTATGCTGAATAAGCATAAATATTCATCATCTATACTATGAAATTTAGCTTAAAATCACTGCTCCCCTTTTTACTGAAATTCTGCGGAATTTTGCTGAAAATCCCCTAAGTCTCTGTCTGCTATTTCGGCTCCCATCCTACTCTGCTCTGTTTATGAATTCAACCCTTTATCTCCACATATATCAGATAAGACGGCAGTTTTCCCACTGTGCTTAATTTCCTTGATTTAACAATAGTTTATATAATGGCATGGGTGAACTAAACTATTGTTAAATGAAGGACATTATAATTGTATTTCCTTTCAATTTATTAATCTACATAAGCTTCTCAACGTCTGTGATTTTGGTCTTATTGGCTACTACAGCTCAAACACCCTGAGAGGCTGGGATAGCCCAGGACTCAGTTAATACCTGTGAAAGGATCCTTTCTTTGCTCCTGTCTACCATACCTTCTCTGCTCAAGAACAGACAGCTCTTCTTATGTTCGCTTCCTCTTCAAGAGGCCACGCCCAGGGCTCCGTCCCAGAGCAGCTATGAGGAAACACATGAAGAGAAGGTGACTCAGGAAGAAGCACCAATGGTGGGGTCACTTTCTTCAGTCAATCGTTGATCTGCCTGAGTTTGAGAGAATCAAGCACCCAGAGAAATTGTCTATGTTAACTTTTTCAAAGTTTACTGAATAATAATTTACTCAGCATCTTTGCTCATGTGTATAGCACAGATGAATAATTTGAATATATTTCTATAAATGTACACATCTCCTTTGTTACATATATGTATAGGTATAGTGTTTCATTATATATATTATATATAAATTATATATCAATCATAACTTATATAATATATGTAATTATATTATATAGTTATAGCATATGATTGATATAATTACAATAGGTATATGATTAGTTACATATAACTATGATTACATACAAAGATTATATTTAAATATTTTATTTCCAGTACAGACTAAAGAAAATGTTCTAGTGAAGAAAATGCACATTTTAAGGAATTTTGACCCAATTTATACAATTTTACCTAAGAACCATTTAGAAATATTTTTGTGCTTTAATGTTTGAAGCTTTTGCTTTTATTATTAAGCTAAAACAAATACTTGTTTGGGGATCAAATTTTAGTCTTTTTTCCCAGTGTACTCTTATTTCAAATGACACAAAACTGCTAACCTTTCATTCTACTTTTTTTTATTGGATATTTTTTATTTCCCGGTTTCCAGGCCATAAGCTCCCTATCCCATCCCCTTCCCCTTCTTCTATAAGGATGTTCCCCCTTCCCAACCACCCCCACACTTTCCCCTACACTAGGGGAGGGAGGTCCAGCCTTGGCAGGACCAAGGGTTTCTCCTTCCATTGGTGCCCAACAAGGCCATCCTCTGCTACATATGCAGCTGGAGCCGTATTATAGAAAGGCGTTACTTTTTTTTTTAACCCCTAAAGGTTTCTTATTCCTTGAATTCCCACCAAGTGTTGTAGTTGACAAAATCTATTACCTCCTATGTCTCTTCATGATAGAGGCATCTTCTGCAAACGGTTTCTCTTTCACTTAAGCAAATTAAGTATGGATTTAGTTTTTTTCTTTGGGATGTTGGCCAAAGCTTGAGCAACATGTGATACTATTCATATTTTTCTTAAGGCTCAACTAAAAATATAAATTTAAATATAATTTGATATATATGCTTTCCACATATTTGCTTAGGAACATTTTATGTTTTTAATACTTCCCACTTCTGTATTGTTATGTATGTATGTATATATAGATAGATATAGATATAGATATAGATATAGATATAGATATAGATATATGTAGATATATACATACATAGCCTTTATTTTTTAATTCATTTTTAGGAGGTATATTTTTGATGAATGCAGAGCATTAAGCTGTCAGGTTTGTTTTTATTTCAACAGTGCAATCTTGCTGAATTTAACCTCCTTTAAACGTGTGCTATCACCATCTGTCTTCTGGCTCCTGTGTTCCCCAATGGGAAGTATCTGTTCACCCTTATCTTTATTTCCTTTTTTAATGTCCATTTGCTTTAGCATCTTTTATGATTTTTCTTTTCTTTTCATTGCTTTTGAGCGTTCTGATTCGGAAATGAGTTTGTGTCACATGTGTGTATGTGTCAGTGTGTGTGTGTGTGCGTGTGTGCGTGTGTGTGTGTGCATGCATACCATGTGTAGGTAGGTACATGCTCATACGTAGAGTTCTTTAATCTTTTTAAATTTATGACTTTAATTTTCAGCAATTCTGGAAAAATGAGAAATTATTTAATTTACTTTCTCCATTATTTTAGGACTCCTTTTTATGTATTTGGCATGTTCAGATAATCACATCTCTAGCGCAGCTGCTGTCCTTTTATTTTTATTTTTCTTAGCCAAAACGAGTTGACATGACAAGAAGAACTTATAGACAAACAAGATTTACTCTGACTACAGTACTTAGCTTCTTCTGCCCTGCACTTCTTCAAATTGATGGGTTGTACCCCTTCCCCTTCTTTCCCACAGTCCATCAAATAATTTTGTTATTATGTTGTCTTCCATAAAAAGGTTCATTTAGTAACTAATAATTATTTAATTGACTTTGTAAACTCACAATATTTTTGGATATGTAATTTACTAAATTGTCACCCTTTTGGTGCCTGTATAGTAACTCAAAATATATTTAGAACTGCACTTTGGGCGGCTCAAGAACAGAAAAGTCTTTAATTTTGCATTATGATTTCTTTTCATTTTGCTCAAATTTTTGTTGCTTATGTAGTTAATTTGGTACAAATAACTCCATTTTTTCTTTAATATTCCCAATGTCAAAATAGTCTAGGATACTGTCTTCTTGTATTTATGCTTCTCTGTTCATGTTTAGAGGTGGAGAGGGGACTTAGGACAATGGCTGACCCAATGTGAAATTGCTCTGGTTAAACAGGTGAATATGGACGTCGACACCCACCTTTGTTTTTCTTGAAGTCCTCATTTTGGACAGGACAAAAACCAGCAGATCGGACTGTCCTTGACAATGAAAGGGACTATGAGTTTCCTGATGACTCTTTTGAACCCGTGTCTACAGACTTCCATGGGAAGGAAGTCATCAGGTGAGATCAGACGTAGTGTGGATGAAGTTGGAGTGTAAGGCCCTGCTATCCTCAGCCTAAAGCTTGCTCCAGACATGCAGCTCACCCCTGTAGACCCTCTATTGAGTCCTTCACAGGGCTCTGACCTGATCTCACTTACACTGCCTGTCATTCTCTGTCCTTTATTCTTTTAAAAAGTCTAGCCTGCTGCTGTTAGTGCCAAACTTAAGGCAATAGAAGCCACAACTCAGCAAAAGTCCTCTCTGCCTGTCCCTTGCTGCTTCTATTCTCTATTCCTTCCCTTCTTGTCTTTTTCTTCAGCTCAGGGCTTCACTCCTCCACCTTATCAGTCACACCATCCATTTTCCTTCGCTCATCTGAACATTTTTTTCTTTATGCATTCATCTTTCCTACAAAGAAGACCAAGGAAAAGGGGACGAGGAAAGTGAAAGCCTGGAGAAGAACAGGAAATCAGATCAACGTCCCTGTAGGTCATGCACACCTGCATTCTGGGTTATAATAAAACAGGTGTTTCATGTGGTACAGGTGGCATTTTGTTCAAATAAAGAAGAAATTATATTATATCCCATCGAGGCCAATTAATTCTGCCTAGTTGCATTGGTATAGTGTGAGGCTGCCCACTGGTGGCCTATCACCTCCAAGGAAAAGTGACTCCCTCTTAGCAACCTACAACTACCAATGGCTCCTCAAGTAGGAGTGTCTCTCATGAATCAATCCATCCTCCATTCACAGTAGAGTCCTTACTTGCTCGATCTTGCGCAGATAGCCACAGCTCTGTAGGTTCGTTAGTGACAGCCATGTCACAAGCAAGAATAGAACTTCACAGCACCTCTCTCCATCTTTCATCTTTCATGTTCTTTCCATCTCCTGCTCTCCTGTGTTCCCCGAGCCTGGCAGGTGAAAGCATTGGTATTTTCCAGTTTCTAATCATAACTTTCAATTTTTAACATGCAGCCTGCCCTATAGATATCCTTCTCGCTTTTCTTTTGGATAATTTTTAACCTCAGGCAGAAAAAGTCCTATCGAGACACTGTTTTTGTCTACTGGTCTCTCTCATCTTCTCTCTGATATCTCACTGAATGAGAAGTGAGGGGAAAGAATAGGGCGTTAGTGTTTAAATGGAAGTGAGAACCTAATTTTTCTTTCTTTTCATTTAAAGTATTTTTATTTTCACGCTTTATGTTTTGGTTATTTTCTTTCCCTTCCCCAACTCTTCCTACATCCTTCCCTACCCACCTAACTTCATGTTCCATGTCCTTTGCCTTTCTCAGCCCTCCCATCACCAAACCAAACCAACCAAACAAAAACTATGCCAAAACAAAACAAAATAAAACAACCCCCTACCCCAAAAGAACCCACCGAGTTCATTAATGTTGACCTGTCCTAGAGTATGATTGAGATACTCAGTTTCACTCCATGGGAGAAAAAGAATTGTCCCTCTCCCAGCAGGTATCAGGTACAAATAGCTTCTTGGTTAGAATGGGATCCCATGTCCACTTCTTCTCCATGCTGGAGTTTTGTCTGGTTTGAACCTGTGCAGGGCTTGGGCATTCTGTCCCACTCTCTGGGAATTCATGTGTACATCAGCTCTGTTGTGTCTAGAACAGTGGTTCTCAACCTTCCTAATGCTGTGACCCTTTAATATAGTTCTTCATGTTGTGGTGACCCACAACCATAAAATTATTTTGTTGTTACTTCATAACTGTAATTTTGCTACTGTTATGAATTATAATGTAAATATCTGATATGCAGGATATCTCATGAGTGACTCCATAAGGGTCATGAACACAAGTTGAGATCTGAGGGTGTAGAAGACTGTTTCCTTGGACTTATCACCATTTCTGCCTCTTACAGTCTTGTCGCATCCTCTTCCTCATAGGTTCCAAAGCCTTGCTTGAGGGGAGAAGTTTGATAAAGACAACCCCTTTACGGTTGAGTGATCCAAAGTTTCTTACTGTGCACAGTGCCTATTTGTCTCAGTGTTAATTATCATCTACTGAAAAAAAGCTGTGGGAAATCTATTTTAACCAACATACATAAACCCTGAGTTGTTTTAGAAGAGTCAGTTGGTTGCAAAAAAACTAAATGTATATTTAGCTGGTAGAACACAACCAGACAGATCACGTGGCTACATTTCCGGAGCTAACGTGATTTTAAATGGCAATATATAGAATTTAGTGTTCAACAGTACTAAAAAATTGTTAATATTTACAGCCCTCTTAGTGACCATAATCTTTATCATGTAATCAATAGCATCTGATACTTTTCACGGACCACTTCTTCAACATGCAACACGAAACATATATACTGTTAATAGTCCTGCTTTCAGCACAGGAGAGCAGAGCTCTAATAAATAGCTAAACTTATTGACTGTTTAATGGTTAGAGTTCAGGGATGGCTATCACTTCTGATACTGTTCACAGGATTTCCTCTTCTTGCCATTCTATACTGCCTGGCTGACTTGAAGAGTTTCTTGACCTCATGCAGATGTTTTCTCTAACATCTGTAACTACTCAGCCTTGCTATGGTAGTTGTCTGGGTTGTATCATTGTCTAGTTTCCCCATCACTACGTATGGTTCAGCTCAGGAAAAATGCGCAAAGTGGCTCAAACAGTATCTAAGTCTTGGCCCACACCAAAGGAAGCAGCCTTTCTTCCAGGTGAGCTCAGGCACTGGTCAGTTTTTAAAACACTGGCCCAAGTACCATTGCTGTCTAACCATAACTATGTCAAGTTCACATGCTCTCTCTCTCTCTCTCTCTCTCTCTCTCTCTCTCTCTCTCTCTCTCTCTCTCGTCTTTGCAATCCAAATTCACCTAAAGATTCCAGCCAAACTTGGAGTTAGATAATAAAGAAAACCATTGCTCCTTAAGCCATGTATCTCTTGCTCTCTTTCTCAGAATCAGAAATCTTACAAAAGAATACATACAGAGGTCTAAGCGCACAGAAGCTTTGAAAGGTAAGTAACTAAGATAGAAAAATATTGGGTTTTAGTTAGCTAACTTTTCTCTCAGTAAGCAATTCTAGACTCTAAGTGGGTGTTGAATCTCCTGTCTCTCAACCCCCCACAACTGATCTAATATTGCCATGCTGTGTAAGTTTGTAAAGTGGAAATAGAGTATTAATTTCGATTTAATAAGAGAATGAAAGTGCACTATCATAAATTTTAGTCACACTATCAATACATAGGCACTAGATGAGCCCCAAATTAAACCTTCACTTGTGATTTTATACTTTCATGATATTTTCCTCCAAGATTTGACATTGGATGTATATAAAGGCCAGATTACTGCAATCCTTGGTCACAGTGGAGCTGGGAAATCAACGCTATTAAATGTGCTTAGTGGACTGTGTGTTCCCACCAAAGGTAGGAAACAAAGACTTTCCTCTAAGTTGGCAAATGGATCATCTGTGCTTTGGTTAGACATCTGAGTATTAAGTATAGGCAGAGATAATTAAATTAACAGTTACTGACATGCAATTTATATTATTCTTTTATAATATATATATATATATGACATTAATGGAAATAATTCCAAATGACATAATTTTGGTATTTTGTAATATTTAAAATTTTCTAGTTTTAACAGTTTTTTTTATAGTTTTTAACAGTTTCAATAAACATTGATCATGCTTTTCTGTATAGATAAGGTAACCTTGAAAATTAGCAACTTTTAAAATATGACTGGTAAGTCCTCTCAATCTCACTGTTTTCACTCTAGGTTATGGCCTAGAATAGATTTACCTACATGTCTGAGACTTGCTGAGCTATTCTCCCCTCCTTCCTCTCCCCTTCCCTTCTCCCTTGGCCTTCCCCTCTCCCTCTGCCTTCTCCTCTCTCCTCTCTTTTTTCTCTCTCTCTCTCTCTCTCTCTCTCTCTCTCTCTCTCTCTCTCTCTCTATCCCTCTTTCTAGGAAATTTCTAGGGCTGAAGTTCGAAGGAATTTGAGCTGCAGACAGAATCAATGCCAATAGAAAACGACTTCTCTGTGTTCTCTGTCATTGGCTCCTATTCCATTGTTTGAAGCAAGTGGCGTGCATAGCTGGGGAGGCAGAGAGGTTGATCTCATTTCTTGATGATAAAATGTAGAGTGTACCACATTCTCAGATGCAGGTGAGATCGAAATGCTAAGACAGAATTTGGAAAATATGATGCCAGGAGTAAGAGAAGATCACATATCTAATTTCATTTGATAAAGTTTGTTTAAAGTTACATTAAGGATGCTATACTATCTTGATGATGTTTTTTGAAACCATTATTTACAGGTTGGGTCACTATCCATGATAACAAACTCTCAGAAATGACTGACTTGGAAAGCATCAGCAAGCTCACTGGAGTTTGTCCGCAGTGCAATGTACAATTTGACTTCCTCACTGTAAGAGAAAATCTTAGGCTTTTTGCTAAAATAAAAGGGATTCAAGAAGTGGACAATGAGGTACATGACGTGTTACACTAACATAAAATGTAAAGTTTTAGTAAAAATGCTTAATCCTTTTTGCTTTGATTTGGGGTGTATTAAATTACCCGTGTATCGATATGTTAAGGTTGGCTGCAAAAATATGGGAATAGCAAACACTAACATGTAACCTGTGATGTTCTCCCAGACCATTAAATACATTCCATTCATCTTAGCAACTCTTAGATAAGTAACAGAATTTCTTCATGTTCAAATGAGATTGAATTATGAAGAGGTAAACAATTTCCCCCAAGTCGTAGGTCAAGTAAGCGTAAAGTCCTATGAATACCCAAACAGAAGACTCTGCTTATTACAAGTCATTATACTTTATGGTGCTGTGTATTAAGACCTTTTAGTTATGGCTTGAAAGTTCTTTTCTGTGCATGTGCAGGTACAAAGGGTTTTGCTGGAACTGGAGATGAAAAATATTCAGAATACTCTTGTTCAAAACCTAAGTGGTGGACAGAAGAGAAAGCTGACATTTGGAATCGCCATTTTAGGAGACCCTCAGGTAAGTCAGACTGGATTCACTGATAAATGTAATCTGGAATCAAACAACCTTCTCGTCCAGAAAGGGCACTGTGATGGAGATAATACAGTGGAGCAGTGGAATAAGTACACACCTAGCCTGTGCTCCCTGCTCCCATAGTCAGTGAAAGTTATTTCCTTTGATTCTTCCTCTAGATTTTCCTCCTGGATGAGCCCACTGCTGGGCTGGATCCCTTTTCAAGGCACCGGGTGTGGAATCTCCTGAAGGAGCGCAAAGCAGACCGTGTGGTCCTCCTCAGCACACAGTTCATGGATGAAGCTGACATCGTGGCTGGTAATTGCTGGCTTCCTTAAGCATCACGATGAGGACTTAGGTCTGAAAACCTTAAACTATTTTCTTTGCTGCCGCTTTTGTACTGTTAGATGCTATGAGCCATAACCAGGAGCTCTTTTAGGCAAAGGTTTGAGGTGTCTTTTTCCCTTCATGTTTATAGCATCATGGTGACACAATGTCCTCCTTAGCTCACTAACTGCAAGATAAATGTCATTGAGTCGAACTCCATGACTGAATAAATCAACCTAACAGATCTGTGCACAGCCAGCTGAAATACATGTGAATGCTTACGCTTATCAAAAATGTTCATGTAACTCATTCTGTGGAGGTGTCTGACACATGAATAATTTACATGATCATCAAAGATTATGTTGGGTTTTTTTTTGAGCCATGATTGCATCCAATAGCAGTATTTAAAGTTTTATGAACTCTTAGGCAATTCATTGTATCTCATATTTCTCTAAAACAAAACATATCTCCCATCACTGCTTCTTCCTTTTCAGATAGGAAAGTGTTCATCTCCCAGGGGAAGCTGAGGTGTGCAGGATCTTCCTTGTTTCTGAAGAAAAAATGGGGGATTGGTTATCACTTAAGGTAGGCTTTCTAGGGGAAGGTGGGGGTTGATGAGAACTGGGCTGGAGAAAAGAGTGGTCCTGGGGGAATCATTGCAAGAAAGGAGGCTGGCACAGAGATGGGGAAGAGTTAAGAGGAACAAACGGGGGTGGGGGGATACAACTGGAATCGTATATGCATATGAAAATTGCGAAGAATTAATAAAAATATATTTGAAAGAAAATTCATATGTGTATAAATGTGTGTGTACATGTGTACACGTGTGCACACCTGTGTGCAAGTAGGAGGAGGTAAAGGGTGAGAGGGTGGGGAAGACTGGAATAGAAGATGCCTGGCCTACCATAGAGGAAGTATGAGAAAAACCAAGCAAAGGTGAAGAGTTAAATGTCGACCGTATTTGGTTATTCCAATGGCCCACAACTTTTCCAAACCTGACAAGACTGTATTTAACCTCATTATTCCATTAACCCAGAATAGTAATACAGTCTCTTAACTAAGGTCCTAGTTTGCATTGACTGATTTAGCTCTTTATTTCGTTCAACTTTGCATGACTTGTTTTTTTTTGCATCGATTTTCTAAATGCTCTTCCCTGGTGGTCAGTTTTGGATGCCAGAGGCTATTTTTCAAACAACCTCTTTCAATTTTTGAATAACAGCTTGCAGCTGAGTGAAACGTGTGTGCACGAAAGAATAACGTCGCTCGTCAAACAACACATCCCCGATTCCAAGTTGTCGGCAGAAAGTGAAGGGAAACTGAATTACATATTACCCCTGGAAAGAACAAACAAATTTCCAGGTAATTCGTTAGCCATGAGCTGTAACATGAAATCCACAGCAATGTGAGTAACATGTAGCGTCAGATTGCTGTGCATGGAGTACAGTACTTAGGGTTTATTGCTGTGAACAGACACCATGACCAAGGCAAGTCATATAAAAGACAACATTCAATTGGGGCAGGCTTACAGGTTCAGGGGTTCAGTCCTTTATCGAGGCGGGAACATGGTGGCATCGCAGCATCCAGGCATGGTGAGGAAGGAGCTGAGTTCTACATCTTCACCCAAAGGAAGCCAAGAAGAGACTGAACATCCTCAGGCAGCTAGGAGGAGGGTCTCCAAGCCCACCCCCATAGTGACACACTTCCTCCAACAACACCACACCTTCTAACAGTGCCACTCCCTGGGCCAAGCCTATGCAAACCATCACAAGTACTAAGGGTTTGAGATGAAACATCACTTGGAATTCTCATAATAATAAGAAAAGCTTGACACAATGACTGCCATACCTTAGGGACAGAAAACAGGAGCAGAGGGTAAAGTTAATTTGCAAAAGTCATTGTTTTAAAGATGAATTCTGCCTCCAACCCCATTCTGTCAGAAGTAACAATGTGTTCAATCCTTTGGTCTCTGTTTCAATCAAATACTAGAACCTTTTTAGGTTTCCTGAATGCCTCACAGTGGCGGTGCTAACACCACATTAGCAGTGTCCTCCTTACACAGGATGAATTGACTCTTATTGGTGCTTTCGTTTTGAAAACTGAGTTGTATGTATCTTACCAGACAACAGAGAATAAAGGTCAACTTGCCATGGGTAAGAAAAATAAGGGCACAAAACAAATAAGTAACCAATAAATGGGAGTTTACCAAAACCTTGAAGGAACCTATCAGTAGGTGCATAAGCACCTGGAGTCACAGCTGTCTATGCTGACATCCAGAAAAGGTAAAAAACCATTACACAGTTAGTTAGACATAAGTGTTCATAAACATTTAGAAATCATTAAATGCTGAAACATTGTATCCTGATGCCTAATGACCTCTAAGTCTCTTGTTTGCTTCTCATAGGCTTTCAGTATCCTTGGTGTATTATGACAATAAGCTAGGCTTATAAATCTGGAATGAACATAGTGACTTGAAACTTGGCTTTACTCATTGGCTAAAAGTCCTATCATGTGTTTCGTTTCATTTGTTTGTTTTGTTCTTTCTTTGTTTTGTCTGTTGGTTTTAGTTTTGGCCATGACTTTATAATACAATCTTGTTGTCAGGCCAGTGTATAAAAGAGAATAATTGTGCTTGGTTTTCAGGGCATTTGTCCAGACCACTAGGGACTAAGAGAGATCCTATTAAGTGAACAAGACAAAAAAGAATTGCTATATATAAGTGTGACTAAGGCAGTGTCTTAGTTACCGTTCTATTGTGTAAGGTGGCACATGACAACTTTTATAAAAGAAAGTGTCTAACTGGAAACTTGTTTAACGTTTCAAAGGGTTAATCCATGACCATCATTTCAGGGAGCAGACTGCATGATGCCGGATCAGTAATTGAGAGCTTTGCACCCTGATTCAAAGGCAGCAGGGAAAGAGAGACTGGGCCTGTTGTGGTCTTTTGAACCCTCAAAGTCCACCCCAAGGATAAGTTTCCTCAACAAATACAAATGTTCTAATAAGAACACACTTCCTAATCCTTCCCAGACAGTTTTACACTTGTGGCTAAGCATTCAAATATATGAACTTCTTGGGGGTGGAGCATTCTCATTCAAACCACCACAGGTAGATAGATAACTTACTAAGCAAGGAAATTCAAACATACACTTCGTTTGAACATATAAATATGATTTCGAACCATGAGGAAGTGTTAGTTGAAATATAATCATTCCATTTAAAAGGATTGTATAACCTTGAAACCTACCAAACGCCAGTTAGAGTGAACCTTGGCTGCCAGTGCTTACTAACCATTGAAGACTGTGATAGTCCCTCGTCCTGCAACTATTTAGCTGCCAATAGCACCTCGGGGAAGGGGAGGTCTCATGAGAACCTTTCCATCCATGAATCAGCATTGAAGGGCCCAATCTTGAACAGGTCTAGTTCAGGTAGCCAGAAGTGCTCTGTGTACATTATTTCGATAGTCATGTCGTATTCAGAGTGTATTGGGGAGGGGTGCAGCCATGCTACAAGTTGAATGTAGTCAGAGGACAATTTGTAGAAAGATTCTTCCCTTCAACCTTATGGGTTTCAGGAAGTAAAACAAGGCCACCTGGTTTGGTTGCAAGTGCCTTTACTCTCTACGTCATCTCTCTGGCCCTAGCTCCATCCATTTTCCTGAAATATCCATAATTTAATTTTTGGGGGATGGCTTAATAAAAAGAATTCTATTGTGTGCAGGCGCCACATTTTCTTTGTCAGTTCATCAGTTGATAGAAATACAAGTTTATTCCATTTTCCTATCTATTGTGAACACAGGGCAATGAACATAAATGTATGGATATTTCTGTAATGGAATAGAAAAGCCTCTGGGTATATATGCCCAGGAGCAGACATATGGTAGTTCTATTTTGTGTGTTTGGTTTGGTTGGTTTTTGATTGTTTGTTTGCTTGTTACCTTTTTGAGAAATCTTCACATTTCTATAGTTGCTAAACCAACACATCAGCAGTAAATAGGAGTGCAACTTCTCCCACATCTTCGCCAGCATATGTTGTTATCTTTTTTTTTATTTTATTATTATTTTTGTTTGATTTCCTTTCTGACTAGGTTGAGGAGGGATGTCACAGCTGTTTTAATTTGAATTTCCCTGATGACTACATTTAAAAAATTGTTTGTTAGATCTTTATAGGGATCTCGAGAGATGCCCCAACCTGGGAATTGAGAACTATGGTGTTTCTATAACAACACTGACTGAGGTCTTTCTGAAACTGGAAGGAAAATCAGCAATTGATTCAGGTAGGTAAAAAGGCTAGAAGCCATCATGCTTCTTCTCCTCTTCTTTGTCTCTTTTGTCTTCTTTCTTGTCATTCTCTTCCTCTTCCTCTTCCTCTTCCTCTTCTCCTCCTCCTCCTCCTCCTCCTCCTCCTCTTCTTCTTCTTCTTCTTCTTCTTCTCCTTCCTCTTCTTCTTTCTCTCCTCCTCCCTCTCCTCTTCTCCCTTCTTTCCTTCTCCTTCTTCTTCTCCTTCTTTTCTTTCTCCTCCTCCCCTCCTCCTCCTTCTCCTCCTCTTACCCCTCCTTCTTCTCTTCCCACTCTTCTCTCCTCTCCCCCCTCCTCTTTCCACCTCCTCCTCTTCTTCTTCTACTTCTTTGTCTTCTTCCTCTTCTTCTCCTCCTCCTCTTCTCCTTCTTCTTCTCCCTCCTCCTCCTTCCTCTCCTCCTCCTCCCCCTCTCCTTCTTCTCTTTTTCCCCCTCCTCCTCACCTTGCTCTTCTTCTTCCTTCTCCTCCTCTTCTTTCTTCTCCTTCCCCTCTTCCTCACCTTCCTCTTCCTCCTCTTCCTCTTCTTCTTCCTCTTCCTCTTCTTCTTCCTCTTCTTCCTCTTCTCCTCCCCCTCCTCCTCACCTTCCTCTTCTTCCTCCTTCTCCTCCTCTTCCTTCTTCTCCTTCTTTTCCCCCCTTCTCCTCCCCCTTCCTCCTCCTCCTCCTCCTTCCCCTCCTTTGGAAATCTATATAGTACAAATGAGGAGATCTATTGTTATCAGTTGCCATCTCTGCCATAGATGTGCCTCACCTGAGATGTTCTATTAGATCCCAGCCAATAATTTCTCAAGTGTTTATGTGTACTACATTCTCAATATTATGCCCTCAAAATGCTTGCTTTGAAACTTCTATTTTTTAAATGATACATTTAAACTCTGTGCATATAGTGCATATATAGGAATAATTTTTTAAAGGTGTTTATTTTATTTTCAATTGTGTGCATTTGTGTATGTGTATATGTGTGCATTTGTGTGTGTGTGCATTTGTGTGTGTGTGCATTTGTGTGTATGTGTGCATGTGTGTGTGTATGTATTTGTGTGTGAGTGCATGTGTGTGTGTGCATTTGTGTGTGTGCATTTGTGTGTGTGTGTGTGTGTGTGTCCATGGAAGGCAGAGGCATTGGATCCCCTAGAGCTGCAGTTTTAGGCAGTTCTTCTTCTTCTCCTCCCTCCCCTCCTCCTCCCTCCTCCTCCTCCTCCTCCTCCTCCTCCTCCTCCTCCTCCTCCTCCTCCTCCTCCTCCTCCTTCTTTCTTCTTCTTCTTCTTCTTCTTCTTCTTCTTCTTCTTCTTCTTCAAGGCATTTAAGACGTTAAAAAGTGTCTAAGAGATCTTGGGGGTCCAGGTTAATTAAGACTACTGATCCTTCTACAGGGTGGCCTCCTCCTCAGCTTCTTCCAGCTTTTCCCTAATTCAATCAGAGGGGTCAGCACCTTTTGTTCATTGGTTAGGAGCACATATCTGCATCTGACTCTTTCAGCTACTTGGTGGGTCTTTTGGAGGGCAGTCATGGTAGGGTCCCTTTTTGTGAACACCCCATAGCTTTAGTAATGGTGTCAGGTCTTTGGGCCTCCCCTTGAGCTGGATCTTATTTTGGGCTTGTTGCTGGGCCTTCTTTTCCTCATGCTCTTCTCCATTTCCATCCCTGCATTTCCCTTAGATAGGAAGAATTATGGGTCAGAGTTTTGACTGTGGGATAGCAACCCCATCCCTCACTTGATGCCCTAACTTTCTGCTGGAGGTGGGCTCTACAAGTTCCCTCTCCCCACTGTCAGGCATTTCATCTAGGTTCTCTCCTTTGAGTCCTGAGAGTCTCTCACTTGCCAGGTCTCTGGTACATACTAGAGTATCCTCCCAACCTCCTTCCTCCCGAGGTCACCTATTTCTATTCTTTCTGCTGACCCTCAGGGCTTCAGTCCTTTCCCCCACTCAATACCAGATCATGTTCCCTTCTCCATCCACCCCTATCCCCTTTCCCCTCCCCTGTCCCTACCTGCCTCCCCTTTGTGGTTGCTTTCTTCTCCCTCCCAAGTAGGACTGAGGCATTCTTTCTTGGGCCCTTTAGCTTGTTGACCTTTTTGAGTTCTGTGGTCTGTATCTTGGGTATTCTGTACATTTTTTGTCTAATATCCACGTATTAGTGAGTGCATACCATACATGTCCTTTAGGGTCTGAGTTACCTCACTCAGGATATTTTCTAGTTCCGTCCATTTGCCTGTAAAACTCAGGATGTCCTTTTTCTTAATAGCTGAGTAGTATTCCATTCTGTAGCTGAACCACATTTTCTGCATCCATTCGTCTGTCATGAGACATCTGGGTTGTTTCCAGCTTCTGGCTATCACAAATAAGGCCGCTATGAACATAATGAAACATGTGCTGCTGTGGCATGGTGGGGCATCTTTTGGTTATATTCCCAAGAGTGGTATTTCTGGGTCTTTAGGTGGGTCTATTTCCAATTGTCTGAGGAACCTCCAAATTGATTTCCAGAGTGCTTGTGCCAGTTTGCAATCCCACCAGCAATGAAGGAGTGTTCCTCTTTCTCCACATCCTCACCAATGTGTGTTGTCACCTGAGATTTTGATCTTAGCCATTCTGACTGGTGTAAGGTGGAATCTCAGGGTCATTTTAATCACCAACAAGGCAGCATACACCAGCTGAGATGAGGCATCCAACACATACACAGCAGAGGACTCCCAGATCTGGGTTCAGTTAGAGAAGATACACCTAACCCTCAAGAGACTGGAGGCTCCAGGAAGTTTAGAGGTCTAGTGAGGTGGGTAGGTTAGGGAAAATACTTGTGGTGACTGGGGGTAGGGGTAATGGAGGAGGTGTGGGATGTGGAACAGTTGGGGAGTGGACCTGGCGGGGAATAAAGTCTGGAGTGTAAAAACAAACAAACAAACAAAAACAACATAACAACAGCAACAAAATGAATAAATCTGTCTTTATCTTGGGGCATAAAAATAACATTAAAAAGTAAAGTCAGTAATGGAGATAGTTAGAGGAAAATAGTTTTTAAAGATGAATTTCCTTTGATTTTCTTAACTAAAATCTACCTAGGCTGCCTTGAAAATAAGTTGGAGTCAATACAGCAGAGCATAGAGAGGCTGCTTCTCCTCTTAGAACTCTACCAATGCTTGAGGCTACTTCCTCCCAATATTTCACATCTGTCGGGTTTAACCTGGTTTTGAGTTCCCAGAAATTAAGTACAGTTAGTGCTATTTGCCTTGGTGAGTCCATGATATGATCACTTCAATACCCAATCTCTCTGGTTCTGAGTTTCTTGTAAACAGATAGGAAGAGAAGCCTGTATTTGGAATACCATCTGTTCCCCTGTCAGAGCCATGGGTGTCACCTGGTCTTAGCTGCAATGTTGATGGCTTGACAGTAGTACTCATCTCCACTTTCCATTCTCTTTTGTGCCACCTTCTAGCTCCAGTCATCTGTTCAAAGAATGACCGGTCTCATTGGGGAGCAGATAAGATTGTTCACAGAGCATCTTTAGCTGGGCATGGTGGTACACACCTCTAACTTTAGCTCTTGGGAGACTGAGGCAGGAGCATCCTGAGCTCAAGGCCAACCTGTATTAAAAAGCAAGGCCCTTTCTCAAAAAGACGAGCATAAATTTTTAAAATATATTTCCAATATTTCAGTACACATTTGCACTTAAGTTGCGTAAACAGATGTTGTAACAAAAACAAAGGCCAAAATAGACCCTTGTGGGTTTTCTTTCTATTGTCAAGGTTTGTTAAAGAAACCGTTGAGTTTCCTGGATCAATGTTATTATCTTGTTATCAAATTATAATTTATATAATGGGAACTGTCCATCTGCTACTTTTTTTCTGTTGAGTTCATCCTCGGTTGGTTGCCCCAAAACAGGTATGGAAAGCACAATTTAGAACATTTTGTTACCCAACAAGCTGCTTATGCCCTCTTGCAGGGATCACCCCAAGAGATTCTCCTCGAGCAACTTATACTTTTCTCTCCTCCAGAACTTAATATAAATGGAAAACGCTGTTCCAACTCTTGTAGGTCATCTCTGCTGTTTCATGATATGACAACAAGCATTCTCTGTGCTGTTCTATTCCATAGTATCCTTTTTGAGAGACATCATTTGAAACGGTGTCAACTGTCAAAGTCGTATTGACCCATTTTTGTTTTATCTTGGGATTCCTGTTTGCTGTAAGAGGACTTCAAAAACATTCTCTGGATCAAAAAAAAATTATTTCAGAGAAAAATTTAAGATTTAGAGATTGCTCGCTTTTGTTTTGTAGATATTGGTGAGACAGAAGATGTACAAGCTGGAGGGACAAGGGGCCCAGGGAGACTTGACGGGGAGCAACTTGTCTCTTTACTTAATGAGATGAGTAAGACAAAAGGGGGCATGGCTCTCTGGTGGCAGCAACTCTGCGCAGTGACCAGGCTTCGCTTCTTGAAGTTAAAGTATGGAAGGAAATCCATCGTTATTCTGTGAGTACCAAATCAATGTTGTGGCTTCCAATTGTTGCATTAAAGCATACATAAGCAGAACAACAGAAAAGTCATAAACATAAATTCCAGTGAAGGTCCATACCTGTTATTTCTGTTAACAGTCTTGGTAGTCACACATTATGGTATTAATACAAATAATTTTTCAGAGATAGTATGAGGCCTGGAGTCTTTCTTCACTACCGTTACTCCCTTAAAGTCTCCATGGTAGAAACAATGGGAAGTTTAAGAACTTAACCTTGTAGGTGTGTGTGTGTGTGTGTGTGTGTGTGTGTGTGTGTGTGTGTGTGTGTGTGTGTGTGTGTGTGTGTGTCTGTGTCTGTGTCCTAACTCGGATTTCATAGAATTCTCTGGAACTGTAATGTGTTTGAAAGTTGATACATCTTCAAGTTCTCCCTCTTCTTTGTGGTTCTTATGTGCAAGTGATTTCATCTCAGTTCCTTCCAAATGTCAGGCATTTTTAGGAGTTGAACATAAAAGATACCGACTGACTCTCAAAGAATTTGTCCCTTGACATTAGCACCCTGTGCCCACCTCATAGTCTATCTATAAGTTGTAAATCAGTTCACACATGGAATCCAGAACATGTACGAGAATTCCAGTCGATACTTGCTGGATACATGCTTCAAATGGAGGATATTAACAAGATTAAAACAAAAAGAAAAATATTTGTAGTTAATTTAGAAATGCTTTGTAAAACAGACTTGGAGAGCCACAGAGCCCATCAGGCAAGTCTTGGAGTTCCCCATGTGCTGGATCCCTTCCCCAGCCTGTTGACAGGATGGCCCACAAGATGAGATAAGTTGTCGGTAAGGGAAAAGTGAGTCAGGTGTGGTGGTCAGAAGAATCTTGCAGATCTGACTGACTAACAATCAGGCCACCTCTTTACTTATACAGGTTTCACAGAACAAAGTCAGACTAATGATTATCCAAGAAGTACAGATTATATCCTTTTGTCTATGGACATGTGTTTGATTTTTCATTACATGTCTGGGGTTACGAGTTGAGTCAAAATTAGAAAGCACCAACAGATTTTATTTTTATTAGTAGCCCTAGAACTCCAATTCAAAGAATCTAAAGAATGTCTCTGTCAAAGCAAACACACTTATTATATGACAGTCTGCTTTTAGGCTGGCAGTATTTGCAGTTTTAAAGCTCCCCAGACAAACAGAAAATATGTGAACTGGTCTTTTTATGAATAGCAAACACTAGCCGGTTGTGGTGGCACACGCTGGTAGGATTTGCTGAAGGAGGCAGAGGCAGGAGGATCAAACACTAACACCTAACACCTTTACTATCTTAATTCATTATCTATGCTACAAAGTAGGTAAAGTTGATTTTAGTCAATCTTTCCTGTTTAGTGAGGTCTATTCATCCAGGGGTATACCTTGTATGACTCCCCTGTGTTTAAACTATATTTTCAGAGAGCTCTAAGGATATTATAAAATGGGACCTAGAATCTGTCACTAATTCTCCTAGCCAGTAAGAGTTTTTCAATTATCTCTGTTTACCCTTTACCAATTAGACTGTTTGAGCTTGCTAAGGGGCAGATATCCAAAGAAGATTCGTGAAGTCACCTTCTCACATTTTCCTAGCTTTTGCTTATCCAAGCTTATTGCAATCTCTAGGTCATGAGGAAGACTTCCAAACAGTGGCCAGAAAAAGCAGAAGTGAGTTTAGGGCTTTCCCTAAAAGCAGACATAAGTTTAAGACATTCCTTAAAAAGACTTAGAAATAATTTTCTCAAGAAAAGATATAAAACAAGTCATAAGGCCGAACGTCCCCAAGAATGCAACATGCAGAGACCAAACCCCCAAAGTGAGAGACAGAAGGACAGCGATTACAGCATTCCGCTCAGCTTTGCTGGAACTGTGTCAAACAGCTGTGCTGGCTTTGTGACTTTTGCTGTTTCCAGTGGATGTGGATGTGCCACCCGTGCTTGGAAGGAGATAAGGGTGAGGTTTCGGCAGTAGCAGTGTAGTGTTGAGATCCAATTTTTGAACTTTTCAAATGGGAATCAAAGGAAAGAAAAACACAAAACTATGTAACAGTTTGAGACTGTGTGGTGTAGGAGTAAGTTTGAGTAGCAGGAGTAAGTTTGAGACAGTGTTGGCTGCGGTGAGCAAGGCTAGAGGCAATGAGTAGGAGAGCAAAGAGCAACTCGCAAGTCTGGGGAGTGGCATGTTGTGCAACAGAGAGGGAACATTAGGATAAATGCAGAGAAAATGAGGCTAGATCTCAACTTGCCATGGAAGGAAACACCTTCTGAAATCACACAGACTGTCCCATGTTCAGAGGGCAGCAAGGGAGGTGTGCCAATGATAAATCCTTGCTTCTTACTCCCACGTTAAGACAAGGAGTAACTTAAGAACCAGAACACAGAACCATATATATGAATGTCTGTCTTCAATAATGTCTTGCTTGTACTATATCCATGCCTTTGGAAGAATGTTTTGAAGACCGGACAATGGCTACAGGTCTATGCTTTTAATTTTTTTTTTTTATGTATAGGATTCTGATTTTGGGGATTGGACTTCTGCATATTCTGTCAGCAAATGTTCACAGGTTAGTCAATCAGAGTGATTACTGTTGGGAGCTCTCTCCTCATACGTACTTCCTCACACCTGGCCAACGACCGCAGATGCCCCTCACAAACTTACTGATCATCAACAAAACAGGTAAAATGTTTCTAATATGTAGTTTATGAATATTGACACTGTTAAGAACATTGCTTAGGAAAGACACACATGACAAAAAGGTGAATGTGTCTTTCACCCAGTTTAAGAAACTTGACCTTAAATTGGAACAATGAAACCAGAAATATGTGATGAAGGAGAAATGTATTGTATCAGCACACATGAAAATCAAGGTTTGTATAGAAATATTGTGAAGGTTTAATGTCACAGTGATTATAAAGAGAGACTACATAGTTGGATACAGGAGCACGTTGGTAGGCATACCTTTTAAATTTAAAAACATTTAAATTACATGATCACCGTTGCTGTCATTAGTTCAATGGAATATGTTGTTAGATTCTAGGAAGTCTTATTCTAAAAATAGCAAGGGGTTAAAAAGTTGTTTTTTAATTATCAGAGTTATTTTTAATTAGAAGAGCTCATAAATACACGAGAATTATTATTATTATCAAACCATATTTGGAAAGTCCATTAAAGAAGCATAGATGACCCAGCGAGAGTTTCAGTGGGACAGGCACCTGCTGTGCATGCAAGAGGACAGAGTTCAGATCCCCAGAGCCAACATAGGTTTGTTGGGTATGACTGACCTCTCTTCATGCTGTATCACAACTATAAGCAGAAGTAAATGCACACCCCCCCCAACATGTGCAAGTTGCTTTTGGTGGTGTTTTATCACAGGAGTAGAAAAACACCTAAGGCACCATGCTCTGTTGGATGTCCCCATACCAGTGCCAGCAGTAACCTGCCTCAGTGCATTATACAGAAACAAAGTCCAGAACTGGGGAAGGTGTCAAGGTAGGAGGTGTAGCTGATAGGATTTAGAAGTAGTGGGAAGTGGGAATATGTCCAAGATTGTTTCTATGCACATTTGAAATTCTCAAATTACTAATGAAAATACGGGCTTAAAAAACTTGCTGGATGTGGAGACCTATATGCCATCCCAGAGACAGTCAGTGCCTAGGGCAGCTGGCCAGATAGATTAAGTTGGTGAGCTCTGACCCAAGGGAAAGACCCTGGTTCAATACATACAGTGAAGAGTGATCAAAGAAAATACCTGACATAGACTTTTGGCCTCCACACATGTGTGCATGCGTGTGGCCTTACCCATACAATAACATGCCCACATGCACATAAAGCAAAAAAGGGAACAGGAGGTATTTGTTCAAAAAAGAAATACATGGAGAATACTATTGCAAGCTGCGACAAGCAAATGGCTGAGAAGAGTCATTTTGATACATAACTTTGTGGTGTTCCCTTGGGTTTCTAGTGCCTTTTACATTTTACTGTCTGTTAGGAGAAAAGATCGATGACTTCCTACATTCGCTGGAGCAACAGAACATAGCTTTGGACGTCGATGCCTTTGGGACTAGAAACGGCACAGAGGATAGCCAGTATAATGGCGCTATCATAATAGCGGGCGATGAGAAGGTACCTGCACGAAGCTATGGCTATTATAGGGCAACGGAATGAAAAAATGGCATCTGAGACGTTGCTTACAAACGACAAATCTGTGTATTTGAGGAGAGAATTTGGACTATGATTATGCCACTTAACCATTAAACTTGACTTAAGAGAATTCATAAGATTTATACTTTCGTTCATTATTTGGAGAATTTTATTCACGAGTTTAATATAATAATGTCACATTCCCTATTAGCTCATTATATAATTATTACTTGAGTTAGACTCCTGGAACCCATATGGTAGGAAGAGACAATTGAGTCCTGCAACTTGTTCTCTGACGTTTGCACGCACACAGTGAACATGTATGTACATGCACAGATGTATGCACATGTAATACACATACACGGAAAAACACACTAATGAACAAATGTAAAAAAAATTTTAAAAATACGATTTATACTTGTTATATTGACCTTTTTTTCTCCATATTTACTAAATTGGGTATTTCTTATTTACATTTCGATTGTTATTCCCTTTCCCGGTCTCCAGGCCAACATCCCCCTAACCGCTCCCCCTCCCCTTCTACATGGATGTTCCCCAATTGCCGCCCTCCCCCAACAATCCTGTTCACTGGGGGTTCAGTCTTGGCAGGACCAAGGGCTTCCCCTTACACTGGCGCCATTACTAAGCTATTAATTACTACCTATGCAGTTGGAGCCCAGGGTCAATCCATGTATACACTTTGGGTAGTGACTTAGTCCCTGGAAGCTCTGGTTGCTTGGCATTCTTGTTCATATAGGGTCTCGAGCCCCTTAAAGTTCTTTCAGTCCTTTCTCTGATTCCTTCAATGGGGGTCCCATTCTCAGTTCAGTGGTTTGCTGCTGGCATTTGCCTATGTATTTGCTGTATTCTGGCTGTGTCTCTTAGGAGAGATCTACATCTGGTTCCTGCAGACTGCACTTCATTGCTTCATCCATCTTGTCTAATTGGGTGGCTGTATATGCATGGGCCACATGTGGGGCAGGGTCTGAATGGGCATTCCTTCAGTCTCTGTCCTAAACTTTGCATAAACAAGGGTATTCTTGTTCCCCTTTTAAAGAAGGAGTGAAGCGTTCGCATTTTGGTCATCCCTCTTGAGTTTCATGTGTTCTGTGCTTTTATGGTAATTCGAGCATTTGGACTAATATCCACTTATCAATGAGTGCATACCATGTGTGTTTTTCTGTGATTGGGTTACCTCACTCAGGATGATATTTTCCAGTTCCATCCATTTGCCTATGAATTTCATAAAGTCATTGTTTTTGATAGCTGAGTAATATTCCATTGTGTAGATGTACCACGTTTTCTGTATCCATTCTTCTGTTGAAGGGCATCTAGGTTCTTTCCAGCTTCTGGCTATTATAAATAAGGCTGCTATGATCATAGTGGAGCATGTGTCTTTGTTATATGTTGGGGCATCTTTTGGGTATATGCCCAAGAGAGGTATAGCTGGGTCCTCAGGTAGTGCAATGTCCAATTTTCTGAGGAACCTCCAGACTGATTTCCAGAATGGTTGTACCAGTCCACAATCCCACCAACAATGGAGGAGTGGTCCTCTTTCTCCACATCCTCACCAGCATCTGCTGTCACCTGAGCTTTTGATCTTAGCCATTCTCACTGGTGTGAGATGAAATCTCAGGGTTGTTTTGATCTGCATTTCCCTTATGACTAAAGATGTTGAACATTTCTTTAGGTGTTTCTCAGCCATTCGACATTTCCTCAGCTGTGAATTCTTTGTTTAGCTCTGAACCCCATTTTTTGATAGGATTATTTGTCTCCCTGCAGTATAACTTCATGAGTTCTTTGTATATTTTGGACATAAGCCCTCTATCAGTTGTAGAATTGGTAAAGATCTTTTTCCAATCTGTTGGTTGCCATTTTGTCCTAACAACAGTGTCCTTTGCCTTACAGAAGCTTTGCAGTTTTATGAGATCCCCTTTGTTGATTCTTGATCTTAGAGCATAAGCCATTGGTGTTTTGTTCAGGAAGTTTTCTCCAGTGCCCATGTGTTTGAGATTCTTCCCCACTTTTTCTTCTATTAGTTTGAGTGTATCTGGTTTGATGTGGAAGTCCTTGATCCATTTGGACTTAAGCTTTGTACAGGGTGATAAGCATGGATTGATCTACATTCTTCTACATGCTGACCTCCAGTTGAACCAGCACCATTTCCTGAAAATGCTATCTTTTTTCCATTGGAAGGTTTTGGCTCCTTTGTCAAAAATCAAGTGACCATAGGTGTGTGGGTTCATTTCTGGGTCTTCAATTCTATTCCACTGGTCTATCTTCCTGTCTCTATACCAATACCATACAGTTCTTATCACTATTGCTCTGTAATACTGCTTGAGTTCAGGGTTAGTGATTCTCCCAAAAGTCCTTTTATTGTTGAGGATAGTTTTAGCTATCCTGGGTTTTCTGTTATTCCAGATGAATTTGCAAATTATTCTGTCTAACTCTATGAAGAATTGGATTGGAATTTTGATGGGGATTGTATTGAATCTGTAGATTGCTTTTGGTAAAATGGCCATTTTTACATTATTAATCCTGCCAACCCATGAGCATGGGAGATCTTTCCATCTTCTGAGATCTTCTTCAATTTCTTTCTTCAGAGGCTTGAAGTTCTTATCATACAGATCTTTCCCTTGCTTGGTTAAAGTCACACCATTTTATATTATTTATATTATTTTATATTATTTGGGACTATTATGAAGGGTGTCATTTCCCTAATTTCTTTCTCAGCTTGTTTCTCTTTTGTATAGAGGAAGGATACTGATTTATTTGAGTTAATTTTATACCCAGCCACTTTGCTGAACGTGTTTATCAGATTTAGTAGTTCTCTGGTGGAATTTTTGGGATCACTTAAATATGCTATCATATCATCTGCAAATAGTGATATTTTGACTTCTTCCTTTCCAATCTGTATCCCTTTGATCTCCTTTTGTTGTCTGATTGTTCTGGCTAGGACTTGAGAACTATATTGAATAAGTAGGGAGAGAGTGGGCAGCCTTGTCTAGTCCCTGATTTTAGTGGGATTGCTTCAAGTTTCTCTCCATTTAGTTTAATATTTGCTACTGGCTTGCTGTATATGGCTTTTACTATGTTTAGGTATGGCCTTGAATTCCTATTCTTTCCAGGACTTTTATCATGAAGGGGTGGTGAATTTTGTCAAATGCTTTCTCAGCATCTAGTGAAATGATCATATGGTTTTTATCTTTCAGTTTGTTTATATAGTGGATTATGTTAATGGTTTTCCGTATATTAAACCATCCCTGCATCCCTGGAATGAAGCCTACTTGATCATGATGGATGATTGTTTTGATGTGCTCTTGGATTCGGTTTGCAAGAATTTTATTGAGTATTTTTGCATTGATATTCATAAGGGAAATTGGTCTGAAGTTCTCTTTCTTTGTTGGGTCTTTGTGTGGTTTATATATAAGAGTAATGGAGGCTTCATAGAAGGAATTTGGTAGCGCTCCATCTCTTTCAATTTTGTGGAATACTTTGGATAGTATTGGTATGAGGTCTTCTATGAAAGTCTGATATAATTCTGCACTGAACCCATCTGGACCTGGGCTCTTTTTGGTGGGAGACTTTTTTTTTTAAAGATTTATTCATTTATTATATATAAGTACACTGTAGCTGTCTTCAGACACACCAGAAGAGGGCATCGAATCTCTTTACAGATGGTTGTGAGCCACCATGTGGCTGCTGGGGATTGAACTCAGGACCTCTGGAAGAGCAGTCGGTGCTCTTAACCACTGAGCCATCTCTCCAGCCCCAATTGGGAGACCTTTAATGACTGCTTCTATTTCTTTAGGAGTTATGGGGTTGTTTAAATGGTTTATCTGTTCCTGATTTAACTTCAGTAGCTGGTATCTGTCTAGGAAATTGTCCATTTCCTGCAGGTTTTCAAGTTTTGTTGAATATAGGCTTTTGTAGTAGGATCTGATGATTTTTTGAATTTCCTCTGATTCTGTTGTTATGTTTTCATTTCTGATTTTGTTAATTTGGACAGACTCTCTGTGTCCTCTCGTTAGTCTGGCTAAGGGTTTATCTATCTTGTTGATTTTCTCAAAGAACCAACTTTTGGTTCTGTTAATTCTTTCTATGGTCCTTTTTGTTTCTACTTGGTTGATTTCAGCTCTGAGTTTGATAATTTCCTGCCTTCTACTCCTCCTGGGTGTATTGGCTTCTTTTTGTTCTAGAGCTTTTAGGTGTGCTGTCAAGCTGCTGACATATGCTCTCTCCTGTTTCTTTCTGCAGGCACTCAGAGCTATGAGTTTTCCTCTTAGCACAGCTTTCATTATGTCCCATAAGTTTGGGTATGTTGTACCTTCATTTTCATTAAATTCTAAGAAGTCTTTAATTTCTTTCTTTATTTCTTCCTTGACCAGGTTATCATTGAGTAGAGCATTGTTCAACTTCCATGTATATGTGGGTGTTCTTTCCTTATTGTTATTGAAGACCAGCTTTAGCCCGTGGTGGTCTGATAGGATGCATGGCATTATTTTTTATCTTTCTGTAACTGTTCAGGCCTGTTTTCTGACTGACTATATGGTGAACTTTGGAGAAAGTACCATGAGGTGGTGAGAAGAAGGTATATCCTTTTGTTTTATGATAGAATGTTCTATAAATATCTGTTAAGTCCATTTGGTTCATGACTTCTCTTAGTCTGTCTGTGTCTCTGTTTAATTTCTGTTTCCATGATCTGTCCATTGATGAGAGTGGGGTGTTGAAATCTCCCACTATTATTGCGTGAGGTGCAGTGTGTGCTTTGAGCTTTAGTGCGGTTTCTTTTATGTATGTAGGTGCCCTTGTATTTGGAGCATATATATTTAGGATTGAGAGTTCATCTTGGTGGATTTTCCTTTGATGAATATGATGTGTCCTTACTTATCTTTTTTGACGACTTTTGGTTGAAAATTGATTTTATTCGTTATTAGAATGGCTACTCCAGCTTGCTTCTTCAGACCATTAGCTTGGAAAGTTGTTTTCCAGCCTTTCACTCTGAGGTAGTGTCTGTCTTTGTCTCTGAGGTGTATTTCCTGTAGGCAGCAAAATGTTGGGTTCTCATTGTGTATCTAGTTTGTTAATCTGTGTCTTTTTATTGGGGAGTTGAGACCATTGATGTTGAGAGATATTAAGGAATAGTGATTGTTGCTTCCTGTTATATTTGTGTTTGGATGTGAGATTGTTTGTGTGCTTCTCTTCTCTTTGTTTTATTGCAAAACGATTAGTTTCTTGCTTTTTCTAGGGTGTAGGTTCCCTCTTTGTGTTGGGCTTTACCATTTATTATCCTTTGTAGCACTGGATTTGTAGAAAGATATTGTGTAAATTTTGTTTTGTCATGGAATATCTTGGTTTCTCCATCTATGTTAATTGAGAGTTTTGCTGGATACAGTAACCTGGGCTGGCATTTGTGCATTCTGTACTTTTCTTGGCTAATGTCCACTTATTAGTGAGAGCATACCATGCATGTCTTTCTGGGCCTGAGTTAACTCACTCACTAGTTCCATCCATTTGACTGCAAAGCTCATGATATCCTTGATCTTATTAGCTGAATAGTATTTCATTGTGTAAATGAACCACATTTTATATATCCATTCTTCCATTGTTGTTTTGCATACAAGTTTTGTTTTGTTTTTTTTTTTAGGGTTTTTTTTTTATATTTTCCTTATTTACATTTCAAATGATCTCCTTTCCTAGTTTCCTATCTATAAACCCCTTATCCCATCCTTTATCCTCCCGCTTCTATGAGGGTGCTCCCCCGCTAACCGATCCTGCCTCCCTGCCTTGTCATTCCCCTACACTGGAGCATTGAGCCTTTACAGGACCAAGGGTTTCTCTTCCCATTGATGCCAGACAAGGTCATCCTCTGCTACATATGCAGCTGGAGCCATGGGTCACTCCATGTGTACTCTTTGGTTGGTGGCTTAGTCCCTGGGAGCTCTGAGGGGTCTGGTTGGTTGATGTTGTTATTCCTATGGGGCTACAAACCCCTTCATCTCCTTCAGTCCTTTCTCTAACTCCTCCATTGGGAACCCTGTTCTTAGTCCAATGGTTGGCTGCAAGCATCCTCCCCTGTACTTGCCAGGTTCTGGCAGAGCCTCTCAGGAGACTGCTATATAGAACATACAGAGGCAAAGTGTAGAGCATAGATGGAAGGAAAGGCCATGCAGAGACTGCCACACCTGGGGATCCATCTCACATACCCTCACCAAACCCAGACTCTATTGTGGATGCCAAGAAGTATATGCTGACAGGAGCCTGGTGTAACTGCACATGAGTTCTATGTTTTCTTCTTCCAGACTGAGAAATCATTTTGTTACATTTTAGAATTACAACTTTACATTGGCGTGCAATACCAAGAGGCTGAATTGTTTTCCCGTTCTGGTGGACATAGTGAGTAATGCACTACTCGGACTGTTCACACCATCAGTGCACATTCAAACTGATCGCAGCTCCTTTCCTGAGGTTGGTATGTTCTTGTAGACTCTACTATATCTGGAGTCTTCCAGGCTGTTCTGCTCAGAATAATCTCAGTGGTCTTGATAGTTTCCTTCATACATTAGATCAGTATATATTAATTTTATATTAATTCAACATATAATATATCATATATATATATCATTTATAGTATATCATATATGACTATGCATCTTCATTTGAGCTGTTCCCTGTAGGAACCAAATGTTAAATTAGGAGAGATAAGTCTAAGCACGCTGACTCACACTTATAGTCACAGCGTGTGTGAGGTATTGGCAGTATTATTATGAGTTCAAGCTCAAGCTGTATTGCAGAATAAGATTATGTTAAAGAGATCAAAAGGAAGAGGAGGAAGGGGAGAAACTGATGGGAAGAAAACTGGCATATAATATTTGGGAGTTGCAGTTCCTGAATATTAAATTGGTTGCATTGCTATAAAGTGACAAAATATCATAATAATTATTTAAAGCCTAAAATTTTGATCATATTTAAGTGTCAGCCTAAACTTTAGTGTTTTACCATCATAATAACTCCCTGTTCTCATATCACTTTCCATTTTCAAAATCATACCATGTCGCTTCTTCCAATGGTTTACTTATAAAATTGGATACATAGGCAAATCTACGTTGAGAACTGGATTATCATGGAAGGAGGGGGAAACCTCAAAAGAGACCCAAGGCAAAATTTTAGGTAATTGACTATGTTTTGAGCAGTGTAATCCAGACAACTCTTTTCAACTTTGCACCACTTCCATTCCTAGGATAGAGGCTACCGGCAGTTTCACTACATGATTTACTTGTTCTCGTGGATCCTTTTGATGGCCTGCATTCCTCCTTACATTTCCATGACCAGCATTGACGACTATAAGGTAGTAACAAATGATGGAAACTTTAGTTGGCTTAAACAATCAGAAGATGTTTATAATGTGATTAGCGGGCTTTTCTTTCATACGGTGTACAGGTATATGCGCCAAGCAGTTGATTAATACACAGCTGTACTTAATAGCAGTAAAATGTAAGAACAGACTGAAGGAAAGGAAAAGGAAGACAGGTAGGACAAGTGGAAAGACCATAAGAAAGGAAAATGAGAGATAGATAAAAAGCTTTGATTCCTTCTGGATAATGGAGTCATTGTGATGAGACTTGACTCCTTAAAACTTTTTTTAAAATTGGATATTTTTTATTTATTTACATTTCAAATGTTATCCCCTTTCCCGGTCTCTCATCCATAATCCCCACTATCCCATCTCCCCTCCCCTTTTTCTATGAGGGTATTCCCCAACCCATACCCACCCCTTCCTGACTCCCCATCCTGATATTCCTCTACACTTGTGGGGGGGTCCAGCCTTGGCAGGACCAAGAGTTTCTCTTCCCATTGGTGCCCAACAGGGCCATCCTCTGCTACATATGCAGCTGGAGCAATGGGTCAGTACATGTGTACTCTTTGGGTAGTTGTTTAGTCCCTGGGAGCTCTGATTGGTTGGTACTGTTGTTCTTATGGGGTTACAGACCCCTTCAGCATCTTCAATCCTTTCTCTCACTCCTCCAATGGGTGACTGTGAGCATCCACTTTTGTATTTGTAAAACTTAATCTTTTCATTGGAAGACTGGGTGAGATTCTGTATAAAACCTTGAGTTGTATATCACACATATTTTCCTGGAACTAGATCATGGAGCACAGAGAGGTCTCGAGTAGAACCCCGACGTCTTATTTAATTAAGGGAAGAACTTGGAATCCAATAGAGTGGCTGGAATGTGCTTCTAAACATTCTGTCAGTGAAAGAATTATACAGAGCAAGGACAGTAGAATTCTACCAGAGGGTTGCCTGGAACCTGTTGTCGACTGAGCTATGCATATGTAGAGTAGAACTTAATGATGTCAAGAGTGTACAGATCTCTGTGAGATGAGTATGTTAAGGAAGTTATACAGTCGTAGGGGTTTGCCACAGGATCCAACTTTGGAGCAAGCCTTGATCAATTGAGAACAATTCCATAAATGACAAAGAAAGTGAAAGAAGTAACAAATAGGAAAAGTTAATATGACCAAGGATTTAACTAAAAGAATGAATATGATGAAGAAAGAAATAAAGGAAAGTTTTATATATATATATAATATATATATATATACACACACACACACATACACACACATACACACACACACACATATATATATATATATATACATATATACACATAATGAGCACGGTGGAGCTCCTATAAGTACCTAATGTAGCTGTATACTAAAATAATGAGCACAGCTTTTAGGACAAAGGCACAGGTAAGAAAGAATGACCTGGAAGAACAAGCAGTAAAAGTCTGAAGCACAGAAAGAAAAAAAAAAGCTCTGAAAAATAATCTGAGCTTTAAGGATTCATGGGACAATAGTAACAGTTCCTCATACATTGAATTAGACTATCTAATGCACTAGATGCACTAGAAATGACAGAATATACACTTGGAGAAAAACTTTCAAACTTTTATCATTTGGTAGATTTTTCTAAATATAAAATTTAGTGAAACATAAAATAGGTACACACAATCCACATATATTGCTATGAGGCACACTAATGACTTTAAAAATGAGAAATGACAAAGCTATCTAAAAGTACCATGCAAGATGCAAAATTATTTACACTGTTTTAATCATTCCTTTTCATTGAGAGTAAACCAATGTGACAATCTTACATGGGAAAAAATGGCTACTTTCATTTGAATAAGGAGCGAATTGTTTTACCACTGAAAGTTACTACTCAGATGGGGAATTTTCCTTTGTAGGCATTAAGTCAAACCTTGATTAACTTCATTACAGTTCTGTCTGTAACTTGGATGGATTACTTTTATTAACTATAATAGCGTTAGGATAAATTCTTTTTTATTAATAGCAACAGCAAATTTTGATAGAGGAGCTTTGAAATGATCTATGTCCCTTAGACTATGTAGTGTTTAATCACTAATAATTAATAACTTGTTTGACTATTTTCTATATGTTTCATATTTTTATAAAGACGGTATCCAATTGATGATTGTACTTCCTTATCAGAACAGAGCTCAGTTCCAGCTGTGGATTTCAGGGCTCTCCCCTTCTGCATACTGGTTTGGGTACGCTCTGTTTGAGATCCCAGTCTACTCTGCACTCATTTTGTCTGTGTATGTTGCACTCTATTTCTCGGCCCCTCCAGAGAGTATGATCACAGCTGGAGATCTGCTCATTGAGGTAAGTGGAGGCACCATTCCTAAAACAGCTATCCTTAAATGATTCAACCCCCAAATTAACAGTTAACATGTAATGTGCCATTTTTAATATTTTCATTTCTGTCATAAGGTTTCTTAATGCGTGTGACATAAAACTGTCACTACGGCTTTTCCCCTGGTGTGTTGGTTTAGTTTTGTTTTGTGGACAGGGACGAACTATGTAGTCCTAGAAGTCCTAGCTGACTTTGAAATCATGGAGATCCTCTCGAGTGCTAAGATCAACCTTTGTGCCACCATGACTGGCTCCCCCTGACCGCTTTGACTGAGACATTCAGTAACACTGGTTGCACAGTCTCATTTTGTCACCCGCCCCTCCCCCAACAAAGAAAACCGTCCAGTTACGTGGCGCAGAAACTGAGATCCTACACTGAGAATACAAGAATCCACCCGCAAGACAAGAGCTCTCAGGAAACGCCGAAGCGTCCCTGCCATTTCAAAGTTGTCCTCTTCCAGTTAGCTCTTGTACATAAACATTTGCTTGCAGAAAACTGACAGCCACCTCTCCTAGTCGTGATTTATGATGTCTCCGCTGAGGAACGACAATCCCAAGCCACCCACTTCATCACTCTCTATGGCATTTAAATCACGATAACTGAAGGAGCACGCAGACACTGTTTTGTGACATTGGTACATTCAAATATTTCCACATGTCACAGTATTGATTCTCGTTTTCCTGTTGGTTTCAGATTCTCTATGTTGGTGGCTACGCTATGTCAATTATTTTCATGACGTATGTGATTTCATTCATTTGTCGCAAGGGGAGAAAAAATAGCGGCATTTGGTCACTTTGCTTCTATCTTGTAAGTGTTTTACTGTTTTTATTTTTGGGATGAAGTTACGCACTAACACTTTAAAAATATTTTCAGTTGGTCTAAGATGACCAATTTTGTGCTTTAAAATATTTCAAATGTATTTTTCTGACAAATTTTTACTAGTTCCATATATATATATTTGTGTGTATATATATATATATATCCATGTGCATAACATATATGTTAAAATTTATCTATTTTGACCTCACTTTCTTTAAAGATAATAGAATTAGTTATAGGATTGTAAACCTAGGTATTGCTTTGAAATCCATTTTAGGAAAAAAGAGTTCGCTGAGCTGCAAAGATCATGGAACTTTCAGGTTATACATGTTGTTCACACAAAACCCAAAGCTAAATTCTGATTGCTGAGGAAGTCCTTGTTAAGAACCATCTATTAAAATCTCCACTTTCTAAACGTAGAAGGGGAATATATGTAACTTACATGTATTTATTCTGGCATTTATGTTCTGAACGTCTTAGTTACATTACTGTCTTACAAACACTTGATTCCTTTGTGTTTGAGACAGTTGAGGAAGACACCATGCAGATTACAGTCTCTTCTGCCCATTAAGTGAGGGTGAAGCCTCTCTCCTATTTAGGATCTGAGCTTCTGGAGGGCTTGATACACTTCAGTATCTAAGGACGCTGTCCTGTGATTTGACCCGCTACTCATAATTTCACTTTACACAAATTAATTGCACCAGCTCACTGTCACCGATTTCCACAGGTTAAGAAAGACACAGACATATGGCATATTATTGGAAAACTGAATAATGAAAATTTTATAGGTAGAGATAGAGTGATATAGGTATATGTGTGGATATGGATATGGATAGAGATATAGAATTATCCAATGGCTGAATAATGACAACCATAAAATACATACACAAAGTAATCCCTGAAAGTTAGGAAAGAGTAAGGATTTCCCATGGAGGATATTTTTCTAAAGAGATGCTTCTTTAGAAAACAAAGCAAGTAGGGTAAAAACCCCAAAGGAGAGAGAGCCAGACCTATCCAATACAACAGCAGACACCGATGGAATGTCTGTGCAGTAGGAAGCTGAGCACAGACAGCGACCTAGTTAAGATGGAAATTAAGGCTACATTCATGTCTCACCGTACAGGACATGCTCCCTGATTAATCCTAAAGGACTCTGTGTTTTGTTTGGGGGAAACTTATAAGCTTTTAGGGTGGAAGTTCAGCCAGAGACAGTACTCTGATATCAAATTGGAGAGAGGCACAGAACCTTGTAGAATAGCCTTGCTATAGTTTAGGAAGAAAGATTTAAGGCGATCATGGAAGTTTGCACCTGTGACTTCTGTTCTATCAGTTCCAATGATACTCAAGGATGTGTTGCCTAACTATCAATAAATAACCTTTAATAAATAAATTTATTTATTAAATCCCTAGACAATATCAAACCCAGTTTATTTTTGTTCCTCTGTGATTAAAACTGGACATAGAATCTTTAGTCTATGCATTGGATCCTATATTTACCCAGCTTTGCCAAATTTCCAGTGTCAAGCCAAACACTTTTAGCCAAGTCTGGGAAGAAATGTTTCTGATGATGGTAATTTTATGACATTAGAAATCCAATTAGAATAAAGTGAAAATACAGCTAACTTCTGGTTTTAAGACTTATTTCGTGTGTGTGTGTGTGTGTGTGTGTGTGTGTGTGTGTGTGTGTGTGTGTGTGTGTGTGTGCGCACACACACAAGCAAAGGGTCCAGAAAATAGTGTTGTGTTTCATAAAGCTGGCATTCAGGAAGGTATGAATTACTTGACATGTGTACCTGGAACTAAACTCAGGTCCTCTGTAGAGCAGAACGTGGTCTTAACTGGCGAGTTATCCCTTAGTCCCTTCCATTGCATTTTCAAAAGCAACTAAAATGTGTATTTCATTTTCTTCTAGGTCTCTTTCATTTCTATGTGTTTTATGGTAATTGATTTCCTTGGGGATACCTTAATGTTTTCTTCTATTGTCCTGATTCCACCTGTTACACTGGGAGGGTGTACATTATTACATTTTCAGGTAAGAAATGTGAAACATTTCTGTAAGTGTCTCAGAATGGGGGAGCCATTAAAAAGCTTTGTCTTGAGTTAGAAAGTATTTACTCTGAAGAATGAATATTTAACGTATTTTTTTTTATTTTTTCCCCTTTTAAGTTCACTTCTTTTTTTAAGATTTACTTTACATCCCTGTGATGCTTGGAAAGTTTGGCTCCCATAGACTCATGTATTTGAATGCTTGGCTATAGGGAGTGGCACTTTTAAGAAGTGTGGCCTTGTTGGAGGATTGAGGTTTTTTATGCTCAGGCTCTGCCCTGTGTAGAATTCTAGTCTCCTTCTGGCTACCTTCAGATAAAAATCTAGAATTCTCAGTTCCTTCTCCAGTACCATGTCTGCCTGGATGTTGCCATCCTTCCCACCATGATGATAATGAATTGAATCTCAAATTAAACCACAATTAAATGCTTTCCTCTATAAGAGTTACCTTAGTCATTTTGTCCCTTCACAGCAATGGAAATCCTAAAACAGAAATTGGTATCAGGAGTGAGGTTTTTCTGTGATATTCCTAACCATATTTTTGTTTGGGTGAGTGTAAACTTTGGAACTTTGCATTAGGAAAGCAATGCAATGTTTTAAGTGAAGCTTAAAGGTTCATACAGGTAGAAGCATAGGAGACAGGTGGTGCTTAGGGTGACTCCAATTGTGGTGTTCTGTCTTAAGAAGATTCAGAAGAGAAGGAATTTAGCATGTGGCCTTGAAACTACTCTTCTGTTATTTTGGTGAAAAATGTAGCTGATTTTTGTCCTTGTCTGAAGAGTCAGCCAGAGGCTGAGATTAAGAGATTTAAATTAATTGCATTGACAAAGGAAACCTTCTAAAGTGTCAATAGCCTAGCATAGAGTCTGTCCTATGGTCCATTCCTCGAAAGAACGTTTTGATCAGACATAGCAAATTGAGAAAGTATATGTAAAAGATTATAGGGGCACCAGGAAGTGGAATGGAGCTAAAGCCTGTGTTCAAGGCTATTAAATCTAATTAAGGGAGTGATGACCTTGAGATAAGATTCCACCCTGCTAAAATTATTGTTTATGTGTTTGCAGTTGAAAGAGGAAGCGTTATATCATTGCTTTCATTTCGACTTAAGGAGATATTGTGTGCCAAAGTGTCAAGGAATGGATTGTAATATTTATTCTCAGTTGTCAACTTGACTATATCTGGAATGAACTGTACTCCAGTCATGGAAGGCACACGTATAATCCAGATCTTGAGACTGGAAGACACAGGCTTAGGATTTGGATCTTGATGTGGGCTGATACATGCTTTTGATCCACATCAACACATGCCTTTAATCCAGCTCTTGAGATGCAGTGGTCATGCTTAGAAAGATCTTGTTAAAAGAAATTATAACTTAGGTCTAGGTGTGGTGGTACACCCCTTTAATCCAAGTACTTGGGAGAAAGAGGTATGCAGATCTTTGAGCTCAAGGTCAGTCTACAGAGCAAGTTTCAGGACAGCCAAGCTTAGACAGTAAAGGAAATCATTGAAAACAGAGAGCTGGTGATGAAATACAAGGGGGCCATGTTCCAGCCCCAACAAGCAGCAGATTTTGGCAGCTTCTGGTTTAGAGTCAGTAGTAGAAGGGGTTACTGAGAAATGGACGCTGCTTAGCTAGAGTGAAATCTTCTGCAGTTCCAGAAGCAAACTCATATGCCTATGGACATTTGAATTTTGGCAAAGAAGTCAAAACTGTACAATGGGAAAAGGAAAGCATCTTTTAACAAATGGTGCTGGGTTAATCTGGATGTCTGCATGTAAAAGAATACAAAGAGTTCCATATCTATCTCCCTGCATGAAACTCAAGTCTAAGTAGATCAGAGACTCAACATATAACAAGACACACTAAATCTGATAGAAGAGAAAGTGGGGTATAACCTTGAACACATTGGCATGGGAGACAACTTCCTTAACAGAATACCAACAGTTCAGGCATCAACATCAACGATTAATAAATGGAGCCTCATGAAACCTAAAGCAAACAACACCTTAATGTCAGTCAACGGAATGGGGAAAGATCTTCACCAACCCTACATCTGGCAGAGTGCTGATATCCAGAATATATGAAGAATTTAAGAAACTACACATCAGAAAACCAAATAACACAATTTTAAAAATGAGGTAGAGAACAAAACATAGAACTCTCAACAAAGGACTTCTAATGGCCAAGAAGCCCCTCAAGAAATGTTTGACATTATTAGTCATCATTGAAATGCAAATCAAAATGTCTCTGAGATTCCATTTTACAACTGTCAGAATGGCAGAGATCAAAAATTCAAGTGATAGCATGTGTTGGTAAGGGTGTGGAGCAACTCCTTCATTGCTGGTCAGAGTGCAAATTTACACAACTACTTTGGAAATCAATTTGATGGTTTCTCAGAAAATTGGTAATAGTTCTACCTCAAGACCCAGTTATATCACTCCTGGGCATATACACCCAAAAGATGTTCCACCATCCCACAAAGACACATGCTTGACTATGTTCATAGCAGATTTATTCATAATAACCAGAAACTGGAAACAACCTAAATGTCCCTCAACTGAAGAATGGAGAAAGAAAATGTGGTTCATTTACACAATGGAATACTATTCAGCAATTAAAAACAAAGACATCATGAATTTTGCTGGTAAATGCCTGGAACTTGAGAATATCATCCTGAGTGAGGTAACCCAGTTCCAAAAGGACATTCATAGTATTTACTCTCCTAAAGTGGATATTAGCTACAGAATAACCACACTACACTCCACAGATCTGAAGAAGCTAAGTAACAAGGAGGACCCAAGGGGATGCTTGAATCTCACTGAGAAGGGGAAATAAAATAGACATTTGGTGTGGAAGAGGGAAGGAAGTTTGTGGGGGAGGTGTAGGGAGAGGAATGGGGGGATGAAGTAGGGGGAGATCAGAGAGAGAACATGGAGAGATTTGGAATCTATGGGGGTATATCTCTGCGACAAGCTAGATACCTAAAACAATGGAAAATCCCAGGAACCTACAAGGGTGACCATAGCTAAGACTCCTAACTGTGGGGAAAATGGAAGCTGAAATAGCCATCTCCTGTAACCAGAAAAGACTTCCAGTGGAGGGACTGGGACCTCAACCAAGCCACAAAACCTATAGAAAATTGAATTAGAAAGATTTTTTTCCTGATAGCCCTATTTTTCTACAAGTGAAAATGTAGCATTTGCTTTCTGCGGACATGGGTTGTGGGCAGTAGAGTAAAGAAGACTGACACTAATAAAATCCTTTGGTGTTCAGTGCCCTACTAGTGCATACATAATTATGCCCTGAGTCTCTGAGATTAGATGCTTCAAAGTGCTGATATTTGTGTGACTTTTATCCTACATTTTTTTCTTTTGTACTTGATACAAAATACTCTATTTAGAGCTGATACAGCAGCAATAAATTTCAACTTTGCTCACAGACCAGATGTATTCCCTGAAAATTATTTTCCCTTTATGCCTTCTAATCTTCCAATGGAGGATCATAGTAAAGAGTGGAACATCGCCAATGGATACAGGAGAGGGGACGCTGCTGGGAGAAACCCTGTCTCCTCTAATCCTTGGATTCTCTCAGTAGCTGAACCTTAAACACTGAATGTCATCCTTTATAGAAAAGCTGCATGGTTTCCAGACCATGCGAAGGAGAATAGCAGTCCCTAGTTACATATTTAACAGTTGGCACTTCCGTTGTACCCATGAAAAATCTGGAGAAAGACTACACTAGTAGAGTTGACCAATGATCCAATCACATTGCATAAAATGGATTGATTGTAAAACTTCATGTTTAATTTGTTCTTTCTTTGCAGAATCGTGAGTTTCCTGAAATAAGTTTGTACCCAGAAAGGTACTATACCTATCTGTTTTTCCTAGCTGTAAGTATCCTTCTTGTTCAAATATTACTGCACACAGAGAGACCTTTACCTAAGTAATGCAGGGTTCTTTCTTGTTCATATTTTTGGTGAAAAAAAAACCAGTTCTGGAGATCAAACCATTTATACCTGTTACACAAATGTTCTGTCACTGATCAAACCTGCTAGCCTTAGTTTGAAAAATAAAATGTTTTATGTAGCTAAGTCCCAGAAAAGCAATATGTTCCTAAGAAGGGAGCCATTTTTAAACAAATATCCAGTGACAAAATAAATTGTACCTTCCAATTCTAAGGACGTAGTAGAGAGTTGAGGATATTGCTCAATGGATAAGTTGCTTCTGCACAAGAGTCTGGACTAGGTACATGCCCCAGTAATCACTAAAGTGCTGGATGGGCATGGCATCTCTGAATTAGAGATCGAGGTCCTCTAGACTAGTTGGCTAGTAAGACTGGGAGAACCAACAAGATCTGGATTCAAGTGAGAGATGCAGACTCCATTAATAAACTGAAGAGTGACTAAGGAAGACATCTAATTTCCTCCTCTCCCCCCACCCGACCTGACACATATACCAAATAAAAGTGTACCCTAAAGCATTAATGAAGTTTAGAACATAATATAATGCAGAACAGCGTGAACTGTTTCTGTACAAAGAACTGTAATTCAATTTGACTTGTTTTGTAAGCAGATGAATGGCTAGTTCTTGCAATTTTAACCATCCCATCCTGTATCTACCTGTAGAAGGCTGGTTGCAGTTTACTTCTGATGTTAATTAGCATTTGGCGTTTCTAACCAAGAACATCTCTCTTTCTCCTAGCCTTTCTTTCATTTTCTCATCTTCCTATTTATTCTTCGATGTCTGGAAAGGAAGTTTGGAATGAAAACAATGAGAATGGATCCTGTCTTTAGGTTTGGAGAAATCTCATGGTTCTGTGTGCTTTATTGAACAATTTTGTATAAAGGTAGCATACAAGTTCTCACGGACACAAAGCCCATGAGGTTATGATGAAGAGACAGCTATGGAAATTATAAATACGATTAATCCGAACATGGTTCTGGGTCTTAAAGATGATTGTCATAACCATGGTCAAAAACATGTCTAACATACCAGAAACACAGGAAATCCAAGGTTTCATCTGCTACTGTGTGCATGGGAGAGCCAAGATTCACCACAGGCAGCAAACTTAGTTTGAAAGGCAACTGTTTAGTGCCCTGGAGAGCTGAGGGAACACAGGCAACCCAGAAAGGCCCACAGAGTTAAATGGTGAAAAGGGTTATGGCAGAAACAATAACTCTCTTGCTGATAGAGTGAGAAACCTATCCCATATGCTCTGGGCATTTTCTATTAACCTGTAATAGAAAGGGGAATGGGATTAGGTATCCAGGGATCTTGAATGTAAGTATGCTTTATTCAAGCAAGACTCAAGAGCACAACCAGAAGTATATTAGTCCTTCTGAGTCGTGATTAAATTTTTGGATTCTATGTTTGGGAATCACCACTTGTATGCAAGAGTGGAGTGGCTGAGTAGATTAAGGTACCTGCGACCAAGACTGACAAGCTGAGTTCAATTCCCAGGTCCTACATCATGGAAGGAAAGAAGAAATCCTTGATAGCTGTTATTTCTCCCACCGACACATACCAAACAAACAATGAAATATATGTAAAACCGAGCCAAAACCCAGAAAAAGAATCTCTGCTTGACCAGGGCTTTCTAGCTTTGCCTCTGTGCATCTCAGGTTTCAAAGGCCATCTGTTCTAGAGGAATGAGAACGGTTCGCCAGCCTACTCTCATCCTAGTGCCATCTTCGTTTTAGAAAGTTGGATAGAAGAATCAAGCTTTGACACATCACCTATGACCACAATGAAGAAGGGAATGAGGGGAAAGAATCAAAATAATGGTCTTGTCATAAATATGTGAGCTGGAAGAGAGAGGCAAGGGTTCCTCTGACACATCCCAAAGAAGGGGCTGTGTCTATTGACATAGCTAGAACTGATTCGGAACATTCTGGTCCACCACTGTAAAAAACAATTTTGACAATGTCCATAATTTTATTATTTTATTCCCAGAGCACTTATTCCATAAACCGTGATATTATTTTTTGCTAATCTATGAATATGAAGCTGTACATTGAAGTTAAAAAGTGTCTCCATAATAAAGAGAATTGACAATAGCCAAGGAGCCATGATTGCTTTACTTGATGACTGACTCCTAACTTTTGGGGTGAGAGGGAAATAGATATGCTGACAAAAGATGGATGTTATTAGAGACTTGTTGCTCATTCGGTCTACTCCAATAAAATATAGAGAGGAAAGAACTAGACCCAAAGCCATGGAGCTCAAAGATCAGTTATTAATTGATTGCTTTGTCTATAGAATTTCTTCAAGAAGTGATCATGTATTTAACAATCCAGAGGAACCAGAAGGGGAAGATGAAGATGTGAGTCTAGAAAGAGTGAGGACAGCAAATGCTTTGACGTCAGTGGACTTCCAGGAGGTAAACCTTGTAAAGCAGGCTAACAATTCATCTTTAAATGCAAGACAGTAATACAATCCTATTATTTTGAAACATCATTAAGTCAAAACTAAAGGGTTCTGGGTAAAATTTACAGTTCAAGATGTGTCTCAAAAATTTTTAAAATATCACTAAAACATAAGAAATGTATGTCTTGCTATGGTCCCATGTTAGTGCAAAGAAAGTTCTGGGAATTCAGAATATCTATTTATTGGACACTAATGAGACTACATAGATTTTAGGTGTACTAACTAAAAATAACTAGAAGTACCAAGGCCAAGCCACATTGGTTTTGAGAATCTACATGTAGATTTATACTTGCAATTGCAGAAGCCAGTCATCATTGCCAGCTGCCTTCGTAAAGAGTACAAGGGAAAGAAGAAATGCTTCGTTCTTAAGGGCAAGAAGAAGATAGCCACAAGAAACATCTCTTTTTGCGTTCGCAAAGGTTGGACATGGGTTCCAGCTCAGGATCCTCCTCCAAACTTTAGCGTCCCTGTCCTTCAGTCAGCATGCCTGGAAGCTATGCTATGTATTTTTTTTACACAGTAGAGTGACTGCTGACTGTTTCTTTCTTGAACGAAGTGGTTTTTCCTTTGAATAGGGGTGTGAAAGTCGCAAGCATTCTTTGTCATCAAACAAAATACAGTCTTCCTATTCAATCACTCTTGCTCTCCTAATAACCAATACTGTTTACCAGGGAACTGACTAAATTCTGCTATTCCAACCTGATATCTTGACCACAGGGTAAGTTTGCCAACTTCTGTCTCTCTGCGTCTGACACAAGTACAACTTAGTCTTTCCTTGTCCTGTGGCTCTGTGCAAGTAGCTGAAACTCAAGAGTTTCTATCCCTTTTCAGTGTTGTCACAGCTATTCCCCCACCCCATGCCATCATATAGTTTTTCATTAATTACTACATATCAATTGTACGAGTTAATGACATTCCCATCCACGCAGATGTGGTATACTGATCATATCCAACCATCCAATTTCTCCCTGGCCATCCACTCCAGGCCTTGTCCACCATCTATCCAGTATCAAGTAGCCCCTCCTTGGCCCTCACTCCACCTTTCGTTTGTTTGTTTCATTTCTCAGTGCCTTCACTTTCTTTCTCCGCTACTCTGCAATTTTCATTATAAAGATTTTTTCATCCACTTAGCTATATTACTGCTAATACCTTATTTTGTATACTTGTGGAGAATAGGTTTCTCTCTCATTGTGTTCATACTGGTGTATGTTGGTGCTATCTGGAGTGGGAGAGATTGTTCAGTGGTTAAGACCAGTTCCTCCTGCAGAGAACCAGAATTTGGTTACCAGTACCCACGTGGTAACGTATCACCATCCGTAACTCTGGTTCTGAGGGATCGGATACCCTCTTCTGACCTCGGCTGGCATCTGCGACTCATGTGATTCATAGACAAGGCACTTATACAAATAAAATAAACAAAATAAAATAAATTTAAAGTGAAAAGAAAAGCTACCTATTGGGTATGCTGGTTTTCTATCATGCCACTCTCATCTTTCTGTGGACTGCAAAAACGTTTTCTATGTATAGAATCATATTGTTGGCTAGCAGAGATGATCCAATTGTCTACTTCTTTATCCATAGATTTCTTTTTTAATTTCGTATGTAATTGCTGTGGTTTAAATTTTAGTAGTTTGTGGAATAGGAGTGATAAAAGTAGTCACCCAATTTTTTTTATATTAGAGCTAGGTTTTTAATTTTTTCATAAATTATGATGTTATGGGCCCGTAATATGTAGTAAATATTTTATTATGCTTGAGCATGATCCTTTTAGAGATTAATTTTGTTTTTAATTATGTGTATTTTGTGTGGGCACATGCACTTGTGAGAGATCTAGATTGAGCACCAGCTCTCCAGGAGGTGGAATTTAAGAGGTTATGAGATGCCTACTATGGGTACTAAGAACCAAACTTTGGTCCTCTACAAGAGCAGTAGACCCTCTCAGTGCTGAGCCATCTCTTTCCCTGCGGAGTTTTCTGTCTATTTCCTTTGAGTCCTTTTCACATCACATGACAATTAAAATATAAATCATATTTAAGGCCCATCGCATGGCACTGTCCCTTAGAGAAACCTGTAAATGGTCGTTGTTGTTGCTATGGTATCTTCTCTTTCTCAGGCGAGGTGGTCGGATTACTGGGACACAATGGAGCTGGGAAAAGTACATCCATTAAGATGATAACTGGAGAAATCAAGCCAAGTGCTGGACAGGTAGGTAGATGAAAGATACTATTTTCTCCAATGGTACCCAGATGACAACTGGAAAAACGTTATTATTCAAAGTTTTAAAAATATTATACTGAATTATAAATTCTCGCTTTAAGAGACAGATATTATACATTTGATAAGAATGTTTTTAAATGTTTTGATAATTTTACATGTATGTAATTTTATTATAATCATCACCCTTTAGCTTTCCTCTTCTTCCCCCCCCTCTCACATTAAGACCCTTTTTGTTCTCCAAAATCTCCCCTCCCACTTCATGTCTCTTTGTGACCCATTAAACTTCATTAGGGTTGCTTGCATGAACGTGGGCATAAGCCACTTCTCAGTAGCTACACCACTGAAGAAAATGATCCTAGCTCCCTAGCTGCTATTAACTGCCAGTAATCGCTAGGGCCTCCCGTGCTTCTCCACCATCCATGATAAAATGTTGCCAGGGTTAATCATATATAAATCTTGATTAAGTAACTACAGCTGCTGTAAATTCATGAATGTGAAGCCTGTGTCCTATTCAGGAGTTCATGGCTCTCCACCCCCATCCTACGCCTTGGCTTTTATAGTCATTTTTGCTTCTTCTGTTTCAGTGTTCACTGAACCTTGGAAAGGGCAACATAGATATTCTATTTAGTTCTGAGCACTTAAGAATCACTTAGTGTTCGCACCAGTTATGAATCTCATCCCGTTGCAAAAGGAACCTTTTTTGACCACGGCTGAGTACATCTCTGGTCTCTGACTGCAAACGTAAATGCTTAGCTAGCATTTGGGAATGCTTTAAAACTGTCCTTTTTCCCATGAGTGTATTAAGAAGGAATGTTATTCATCTTTGAGATACTAATTATTATGAAAATATTGACAGATTCTGTTTATTGGACCACATAGTCCACTAATTATGATTTTAAATGACCCTTATAATTAATTTCAGCATGCTACCGATCATTCCTATGAAGTGACATCTCTAATTCATAAATCTTATGCAGTCACGCCAAAATCTTTTTTGTCCGACTCCGATAAGCTGCTTCTTCGAGTAGCAGAGGGTAGAGGAGCATGCGTGTAAAGTTGAACTGTTCGCCAGCTGGTCACTTGTCTCAAAAGCAAAATGGCCAGGCAAAAAGTTCAGAAAAAGCTAGCCAGAAGAGGTGATCCCAGGAGAGAGACAGGTCATTTCCTTTCCCTTCAATTACAGGGTAGAACTGCTTCAGAAAGTGGCCACAGAGTAGGCAGAGGGCTGTGTAACTATGTCAGAAGAGGGTGTTGGTAATCAAGCTAGACAGGGGGAAGAGACAGGAATATAACAGTCAAGCATTCCAGTGTGAGAGGAAGAGAAACTCATGTGCACAGTCCCTCTGAAGCCATGGTAGAGCAGAAAGTCAGAAGTAGGTCTCTGCAATGGTCATGACACAGCCTACCCTAGTAGGACTCCTCAACTCTAGCTACAGATGCCATTGGTTGCCACTCACCACCTTGCTTTAATACTTCAATGACTTGCATGCTCTGTGACTGGGGCTGTCAGCTCTGGCTTGTCTTGCAGGTGCTTCAAGAGTTGTCTTTTATGTCTGCTCTCAATCTCTGTCCCATGCCCATTTTCACTCTACACAATGCTACATTTTCTGTCCTCGGAGTTTGGCCAAGGATGCATCAAACTTCATCCTTCTACAGGCCTTTGCTCCTGGTCTTTGGTCTTCTACAATATGTTTCTCCCAGCCCTGCCCACAGCTAGTACCTTCCCCTCTCCTGACATAGCCATTTGGCAGGATAATGATCTGAAGGAGGTAAATAGGAAACCCAGTTCAATACAATTTAACTGGTATTGTCTCAAACATCTAGAGTCTGACCATGAGTAGTTTGTTCTGTGTCATATTTAAGTACAGTACAATTTTGAGACAAAGTTTTCTCATAACAATTGTCATGATAAAGATTAAGTATTGACTTTATAAAAAATAAAGTCGTTAGACAATTATAGTAAGTAAGGTATTTTATTATAGTGTAAAAATATCTCGGGACCTCAGCCATAATGTTAAGATGCAGTAAGTCTGGCATAGTTCTTTTGTCCTTTTCTTTTTAAAACGTGATTAGCAGGGATAAAGACTGGCACATCCTGGGGACTTGCTGGCAGGACTGCCTTGCCTACTTGGTGAGTTCCAGACCAATGAGTGACCGTGTCTCAAAAACCAAAGTAGGGTCTGAGGAGATAGCTCAGTTAGTAAAGGGTTTGCTGTGCAAATATCTTGCATGAGGTAGAGGGTTAGGACTGACACTTCAGGTGCTACTTTTATTTCCACACCCATGGAAATAAAATGTGGCATGCTGGGCTCCCACTCATAGACTCTCAAACAAGCATATGTACGCACTAAATCTAAACATTAATCTTTTAAAAGCTTTCAAACGGCATTACAATTGGACATCTTCACAAGGTACAAGGCAGGTGCTTGGATAGGCTTCTAATTGTGAACGATTAAATCATGTCGCTTTTGTGTGTGCTCGCTACGGTCATCATTCTGTGCACCAATTCAAGAGCTCACTCTGCCTGTCTTAATGAAACTGTTGGTTTGGATCAATGCCCCCCTTCCTTCTATGTTTCCCTTTTCAACCTCTGCTGCTCACCATTCTACTTGTTTATACTGTTGGCTGTGAGCTTCACCTTTAAGGGCTGAGCCTATGAGCCTCCCCTTTAAGGGCTGAGCCTGTGAGCCTCCCCTTTAGGAGCTGAGCCTGTGAGCCTCCCCTTTAAGGGCTGAGCCATGCCTCCAGCCTCTTTACTTTCTATTGATTCAAGTTTAACTTATTTAAATGGTGTATGTGTATATTAATGAAGTCAGGCAGTGTCTATCTTCTGTGCCTGCTTAAATTCACATCCCACATTGTCATGGTTAGTCAACCTAGACATACCGAGGAAGAGGGACTCTCAACTAAGTAATTGACACCATCACATTGCACCATGGGCATATGTGTGGGGCATCTTCTTGATTGCTAATTGATGTAGAAAGGCCCAGACCACTCTGGGAAGTTCCACGTTTGGGCAGGTGGGCCTAGGCTCTATAAGGAATGCAACTGAGCAAGCAAGGGGAAACTAAGCCGGTAAGCAGCATTCCTCCATGGCTCCTGCTCCAGTTCCTGCTTTCGGGTTCCTGTCCTGAGTTCCTGCCTTGACTTCCCTCAAGAATGGACTATAATCTGGAAGTGCAGCGCCCCCCAAAACCCTTTCTCCCTCAAGTTGCATTTGATCAGATTTTTATCAAAGCAATAAAAAGCAGAGCATCTCCTATTTCCTGGGTCTATCCATGTTATCACAGACAAAAGGAGACCTTCACGTCTTAAAGGCTGAATAGTATCCTGTGTGCCTTTATCACCATGTTTAAAACTCCATTAGTCCTGTAGTGGACATTTGGTTGACTTCTTCTTCTCTATCACAAATAGTGTTACAAGGAACACAGGACCGAGAAGGTTATTTTGATTCCAAAAAAAGGAAAGAACGGAAAAACAAAAGAAGCTCTCAATCCCTTTGAAAACATACCAGGAAATGGTCTTTCTAGGTCATACCTCAGCCATGTCCTCCCCACCCCCATGCTCGCCACAGGAGGCATGGTGCCATTTTCCATAATTGACTCTACTAATTCCCATTTGCACCCACTGTGGACAATAGTTCCGTTTTCTCTGCCTCCTTATTGTTTTAACTTCCTCCTTTTTGATAGTAGCCTTTCTCCTGATGGGAAGCGATATCTTGCCGCTCATTTGTATGTACCTGTTTGTATGTGTGCATGTGTGAGCATGCATGTAGAGTCAAGAGGTTCATGTCGGATGCCTTCCTCAGACGTCCTCATGTTTTTGTTTTTTTTTTTCCTGAGACTGTCTTCCAGTGAATCTGGGTTTACTCATTTCTGTTGACTGGCTGGTCCGTCTTCAGGTCCTGGGGATCTTTCTGTCACTGTCTAGCCAGCTTTGTGGTTATGGGTGTAAAGCTGCTGCACCTGGAATGTGGGTGTTGGTTTGGATTCCCCTCCTCCTGCTTATACGTCTAGCACTTTCTCTAGTCACTTCTCCAGCCACTTGCCATGGTTTTTAATTTGCATTTCCCTGTGGATCCTCCTCTAATCTAAGTGAATGTGGCACCTTTGCACGCACTTGAGCCCGTGTATTTGTTCTCGGGGTGAATCCTTCCACCATTCTGAGATTATCACTGAAGTCCATCACAGAAGTACTTTGGGGAACAGTACAGAGTTTGAGCCCTGACAGTGACCTTTTATCCATAGGTGCTGCTGAAAGGGAACAGCACAGGGGACACCCCGGGATTCCTAGGGTACTGTCCTCAGGAAAATGCTCTGTGGCTCGACATGACGGTGAGGGAACACCTGGAGATATTTGCCGCCATAAAGGGGATGAGCAAAAGCGATGCTACCGTGGCCATTGCAAGGTACACGGGGGTCTGCGCCTGTTCGCTTCTGCGCCGCGGTGATGGGGGAAAGGCTCATTCACAGTGAAGGTGGAGCAGTTCCTATTGCTTGACTAGGTGGGGTAGAGGAAACTTCCAAAGTTTTATTCACTCTCATTTTAAGGACGGAGGGGAAATGGTTAGATTGAGCGAACTTTAAATATAAACTAAATTGCGGATGTATTTGAACGCTGTGCTAGCAATTTAAAAACAGTCAAATGGTCTCTTTGTCCCTGGAATCACAACCTTTGTCTGCCTGACTCTGTTGAATGTTTCCATGCATTTCTTGAACTACCTTCCTAGGCCCCACTCCTCCATCTTGGCCAGGCTCACTGCCCCGCCCTCCCGTTATCTCTCTTCACCGAGGAGTGGGTGGCATGGACGGTGATGTTCCACTGTCTCTCTTCAGGTTGGCGGATGCGCTCAAGCTGCAGGACCAGCTGAAGTCTCCCGTGAAGACGCTGTCAGAGGGAGTGAAGAGAAAGGTCTAGGCAGGGCCCGGGGGGAAGGGCTTCAAGCAAACCTCGGGGGTGGGGTACACGTGAGGTGATGCCACATGTGCTATCCTTCTCATTGCAGCTGTGCTTTGTGCTGAGCATCCTGGGAAACCCTTCTGTGGTGCTTCTGGATGAGCCTTCCACTGGGATGGACCCCGAGGGGCAGCAGCAAATGTGGTGAGGAACTGCCGCGGTCTGGCTGCGCCATTGCTGCTGGGGAGTTCATGAATTTTATCAATATTGATAGACAAACAAAAGTAAGTGTGGCCAACGCCATCCATATCCCCAAACACTATTACTTTGGGAGAAAACGTACATATGTTTCTTGATGGTTTACAACCAAATTCATTGAAGTAAACTTCGGAGAGTGAAATCCTTGTTCGGTCTCATAAACAATCCCTTTCTACTCCGAATGTTTCCCCCAGCATCCTTCCAAGCATTTTCTCATGACAGCCTCTGCTGTGTCACCAGTGTTTCTCTAGGAACTGACTTGACGGCCCTCTTCCTCCGAGCATCCATCTTCTTGGTCTGCATTGATTATTTCTCATCTCTGCCGCGTGGATTTTCTCTCTCCTATGCCCAGAAGAGTCGGAGGACTTCTATTCATCACAGTTCTTCTCTTGACAATATAGGCAGGCGATCCAGGCCACCTTCGCAAACACAGAGAGGGGCGCCCTCCTGACCACCCATTACATGGCAGAGGCTGAGGCTGTGTGTGACCGCGTGGCCATCATGGTGTCTGGGAAGCTGAGGTGGGTGCTCGCTTTTATCCCACACCTGTCCACTCGCTGATGATCAGAGGAGACAAATTTGCTTTTTAAGCAAATCAGCCTTCTTGGGTAAAAGTCGGAGTTGTCACTTCCCTTCTTAATGGTGAAGAGCTTGATTTGGGTGACCCAGTGGCATCTGCGCATGCTCACGGGCACCATCCGCCACATTTGTCTTGCGGTTTTTATAATTCCCATTCCTGACCCAGATGTATTGGATCCATCCAACATCTAAAGAGCAAATTTGGCAAAGAATATCTCCTGGAGATGAAGGTGAAGACCCCCACGCAGGTGGAGCCCCTCAACATGGAGATCATGAGGCTCTTCCCCCAGGCTGCTCGGCAGGAAAGGTTAGCACGGTTTTGGGGGTGCGCTTGTATATGTGTGTGTGGCTGTTGGTTGGTCTATCTGTCTGTGCACATGTGCACACAAATGTACATCAAAACACATAAGCTCTCACACGTGTGTACGTGTATACACACACACACGCGCGCGCGCACTATAGGCCACATGTCAATGTCCCTTATCTCTCTCTGATCATTTGAAACGGTGTATTAGTCTCTTTCACTGAGCCTGAGTTAAGCATTTTGCCACACTGGCTTGCCAGGAAGCTCTAGGGATAAGCTTGTTTCTGCTGAGCTCTTTCCTATCCCCAACCAGCGCCAAGATTACAGACACACTTAGTCACATCCAGTTTGTGTGAACTCTGGGTTATAAACTTAGGTCCCCATGCTTGCCTGGCAGGTACTGTCCTGGCTGAGTCAACTCCCCAGGGCTCACTGTGCCTGTTTTTGATCTAGCAAAGTACATTCACTTTCCCCTGGAATTTGTTTGGGTTGGTAGACACTGTGGGTCATGTTTACCCTGTAAGAGAACCTCAAAGAGGTCACTGAACTGTGGGCACTGCTGGAAGTCTACTAGAGAACAGAGGGCTGGTTGTAAATCACACACATGGGTGTGGTCCAACTATGTGTCAGGTTCTGTTTAAGGCTTGGGTTATCCAGTTGTCATCTGATCTTTAAAAGTAAGGGTATTTAGCATTTGCCTAAGCAAAAAAAAGAAAAAAAAGTAAATACCATTTTAAGCAAATTAACATTCCTGGGTAAGACTTGGAGTTGCCTTACTTAACATGGAGGAGACTCTGATTTGGGTGGGATGACACAGTGGTGACCTAAGCATGGTCACAGGTACACTTCCCACATTTGTCTTGGGCCTTTGTAATTCCTACTCCTGCTCCAGATACATTGTATCAACCCCAACACCTAAAGAGCAAATTTGTCAAAGAATATCATAGGAATGCACTAATCATATTTCACCAGCGTCTTTACTAATGGAAGCTTCATGCAATCATAAGTAAGATTATGACAGAGTTGACTGATGACAAGAAGGTAATTCTTTTTTTTATTCCATGTTTGTAGGAGCTCTAATTCTGTATAAATTATCTCACACAAACGAAGTCAATAAACACTGCTGGTGAGATAAAATGCTCTGTAAAGAAAGAAAATAAATCCTTTGAAGGGAAATCAATCTGTTCTGATTATGTGTTGACAGTGGGTAGTTAAGTGCCTGACCAACAATTGATGAACTCTGGGTCCTCCTGAAGAAAACGTGGTTTCCTTTCCCGAGGACTTTCAAGGTCCCCTCTGCATGAGAAGAGCATTGAGAGTTTGGGGAGGAGGTGCCTAAATATGGACTCTGTACTGAATAAGTAGATTTCTATTGTGTTTGGAAATTCTAGAAAGCTGTGGGGTGGTAAAAGGAGTCTGTGTTTTGTGTTCCCAGTCGAGACCCGGTGGGAAAATCCAGTCTCAAAATGTTGCCTAGACTGGCCCTACATGGGTCTTTCAAGGAGCCTGAGATACTGAACCAATTCTCACTCAGCTTCCCCTACCTCCCTTCCTGTCACTGACCTCACTCTAGAGAGTCAATTATGCCCAAGAGTCTTATTTATGAAAAGAAATGAGGTGGATACCATAGATGTTAAGCCACATGAGACCAACCCAGCCTTCCTTTCTTCCCAGGTACTCTTCTCTGATGGTCTATAAACTGCCCAGGGAAGATGTGCAACCTTTATCCCAGGCCTTCTTCAAATTAGAGACAGGTAAGAGACTAGTTAGAGATCAGACTCTGTGATCAAATACTTACAGAACTTAGAAGAGCCCGCAGCGGTGTGAAATTGAACCAGAGCATTCTGGGCTAATTCTGAACACTCAGAGTGCCTTTTGAAATAAAGAAGCAGAAAACCAAAGAGGTAAGCTGGTTCTGTGCAGGCATATGCATGGCAAGGATTATTCTTTTTATTTTATTTTACTTTGCACCTAGGAAAGTACAAAAACCCCTCAAAATTCACCATGCTTTGACGATTACATTATTTTAGATCTAAAATCAATTTCACTTTAGAGATCATATCACATGTGTATAATGTTAGTAAATTGTATTTTATTGGCTCAGGCCAATAATGAGCTATAAACTCATGTATAAGGGTGAATAATCCCGTACGCTAAGGTGGGCTTCGGTGTAAATCAGAGCACACTGTATTGATTCTTTGTATTGTCCGGCTTTTGATTTTCATGGTCTGCCTGTCTGAGTTTTCCCAGGAGCTCTCTTCGCTTTTGCTGTTCTGGGTCACCTTTACTTGCCTGTCACCTGCCCTACTAAGGAAGAGTTAGCCACCTCCAGTCCCATAGATACCTTATGGTTCCTGCTGGCTACATCCAAAGCTGTCTCGATGTGTGTTCTTCTCACTGTCTAAATGCAGCACCTTACCTTTCTGGGACACATGATCCTTCTTTTGGGATTGAGGTCGGGGGGCCTCTTTCCACTAAAAACCTGTACACCATTTATCATGATTTGAACTGTTCTTCTGTCTAAATTGGTTAAACAGAGAATGTTCCATGCTGTGGTAACTTTTCAGATAACTTTTGACTTTATCTCTGTGTCTTTCTTTTCTCTTTTCGAAAATCTCTTCCCCTCACAACCTACTTCTGTGCCAAGTATTGGCATTCTGTCTAAGCTCCACCCCCACAGTTACCTGGCAACAGACAGGTATGCTCTGCCCCACAGTTACCTGGTAACAGCCAGGCATGCCTGACTTAACTATAAAAGGGCATGCTTGCCCCTCCTCATTCTCTTGCTCTTGCCCTCTTCCTCTTTGTCCCTTCTGTCCCCATTCCCCTCCCTCTCCCCTCCATGTGCTTATGGCCAGCCTTACTCCTCTCCTCTTCTACTCTTCTTCTTTCATTAAACCTTTCCACATGCAACCGTGTTGGCTTGGTGTGCTTTGTCTGGACCCAAACCGAGATTTCTACCCCAACACCAAGTCTACTGAATCAGTGGTTCCTATTCACAGAAGAAAGTGTTCTAGGTATCAGTGTATCCCATGATGCAGATGATCCCAAATGCATGCAAATGTCATGCTAGCCCTTTCCCCGCCAAATTGAAGCAAACATTGTACATATTTCAGCTGTGCAATGTGTTCAGAAAAAGAAAAAGTGTGACAGTTCATTTAATGGTTCCCTGCCAATTTGCTGCTATTCATGACCTGTGGCGACATAGTAAACATACAAGACTTAACATACTGGCATATGGTTTTTCGTACACAGTTAAACAGAGCTTTGACCTGGAGGAGTACAGCCTCTCACAGTCCACTCTGGAGCAGGTGGGTCAATTTCAGGGACTTCTGTTCACAAAGATTAAGTCCACGATCTTTGGATCCAGGCGAGAGTTTTGTGACTTCAGTTTTGTCAAAAGCATGGAGTCGTTCTCGGAATGTGTTTTCACGCCCTTTCCAGGTGTGACAGTTAGGAGTGAGTTTATTTCAGATCAGTCATTAAATGTGCTATCGTTATTGTTTATGTGCCTCTATGGAGGAACAGTTTTTTGCCATGTGCAGCAAATCTACTCCAGGCACGTCTGCTGGACTGGGGATCTGAGGATCTGAAAGAATGAGATAGACTACAGTCTAACGCTATAGACAACTTTATCCCCATTTCAGTTATACACGAATGAGACAAAGAAAGCAATGACCCAAGGAAGGTTATTTGAGTTTAATAATAATAGTATTATTAAGTCATAATAATATTTGAATTTTATAAATGTGTACATTGACTCTCCTTAACCATCAGAGTATAAATTTTCTGATGCTGTGAATAAAGTTGGCTATTACATGAAAAAAGAAGCAATGTGATATCTCTATCTCTATCTCTCTCTCTCTCTCTCTCTCTCTCTCTCTCTCTCTCTCTCTCTCTCTCTCTCTCCCCACCCTCTCTCCCCTCAGGTCTTCCTGGAACTCTCCAAGGAACAGGAGCTGGATGATTTTGAAGAGGAACTCGATCCCTCAGTGAAGTGGAAGCTCCTCCCACAGGAAGAGGCTTAACACTGAAATTTTTCGCTATGGCTGTTTTTTATTCTCTAGTTGCTTAAAGTAATTTTGTCGTGAACGCTACATAGCCATTGTAGATGAGTATACCATTTGACCATGGAGGTAGAAGGTGCTGATTACGTCACAAGTGTACAGCTCTTATGAATGGGATTAGGATCGTGAGAAAAAAAAAGCCATTAAAGCCATTATCTCACGCTCTACAATTTTTCTTTGTAATATCGTTATTTTAAAGCACATTAATTATATGCATTCCTGAGTTTAACAGTGACATTCCAGTATATGAAGGATACCTATCCTCTATTCTGTCCTATTTCAACATCTTCACCTCATCACCCTTCATAGCCCCTTATGTCCTTCTACTTTCTACATTTTGTTTTGCATGCATTTCTACATATAAAAGAAAGCATATCCTTCCTGGAGTATTGTGTCTTAATTTGTTTTACATGGCGTCTCCAATTCTATGTATTTTCCTTCAGATGACAGAAATCCCTTCATTGTCACAGGTTAATGATATTTCATTATGTAGGTATTACAATTCTTTAGACCTTCGTTTGTTGATGGGTTTCTAGACTGATTCTTTATCTTGTATATGGTGAATAGTACCACAATAAACATCAATGTGCAGGCAGTTCCTTTCACTGTTAACTGGGCTGTTTTCTACATGCACGTATGACCCAAGGAAGTGGATTCTATCTCAGGGATGCTTTTGGCTTGGGGAGGATTTCTACCCTGGTTTTTAGAGTGGCTGTATTATAAATACACATTTCCACTAGTCCTATATCATCATTGCTTTTTCTCTAAATTTTCATCTGCGACTTTAAAAAGTTGAGCAATAGATATTCTAACTAGGATGAAATTCTCATTATAGCTATGGTTTTTAGGATTTTATCTCCCAGGAGACAAGAATTGATTTTTTTAAAATGTATTTATTAGCCACTTGTGGTTCTTCTTTTGAGGAAAGTCTATGCAATTCTTTACTCATTTGACTGGATTACTTATGGGTTAGATGTACCTTTTAGTCCTTTATGTATCAAAGATATTAATCTTACAACAGATGAAGAACTGGAGAATATTCTCTCCCACTCTGTGGGTTGTCTCTTTGCTTGTGGGACTGATTGCTTTGTATAAAGCCCTGCACTGGTTGGTTTTTGTCAATTGACACAAACCTAGACACATCTGGGAAGAAGAAATCTTAACTGAGAAAGATGATTTCATAAGATCAGCTTGTATATAACTCTATGGCATTTTCTTGATTAATATCAAGGTGGGAGAGCCAAGCTACCTGGAAATAGGCCCTGTCTGGGAAAGTAGTCTTGGGCAGTTTTAGTGAAAAAGCTGAGCAAGGTATGCGAAACCAACAAGCAGACCGCATTCTTCGATGGCTTCTGCTTTACTTCCTGCCTTCAGGTTCCTGTTTTGAGTCCTTGCTCTGATGTCTCTCAGTGATAGAGTGTGACCTAAGAGTTATAAGATGAAATAAACCTTTTCCTCCCCATGTTGCTCTTGGTCATGGTGCTTAGCACAGTGTTGGAAATTGGTACCAAACTTGTGGGATGTTGTAGTGACAGAATAGATGATGTTGTTTTGGGGAGGATTATAGGAAGGGTTTAGAACATTGAGCTAGACCATCTGTTGATTTTATAAGCTGTTATGGGACCACAAAGGGCAATGCTAAGAGCCATGCAATTAATAGAGCCCTATTGTGTACTTTTCAGCCAGCCTGTGCGGATCATGTCTGCTTGACTGGGGATCTGAGGATCTGAAAGAATGCGATAGACTACAGTCTGATATTATAGACAACTTTATTTCTATTTCAGTTATACATGAACGAAACAAAGCAATGACCCGAGGAAGATTATTTGAATTTAATAATAATAATAATTTGAACATATAAATAGACATCAGTAAGCTCATAGTAGTTATCATCAGAGAAGGCTTTTCTCAAAGCTTTTTCAGGATAGACCTGTTTTAACACAATTGCCTGGCCCACACTATAACTTAGAGATAGAGAAGCACAGAGAAAAAGCAGAAGGCCATATCCAGATTCAGAGTACACTAATCAGAATGGGTTCTATAGCTCTGTTCTGACATCCATCAAGAATAAGCGTGTTATAACTGAATGTAAATGCTTGTCACAGGAGGCAGGATATCACATTCAAGAACAGTACATGGAACAAAATGCAGTTGAGGTAAAAGGCCCTCTGCCCTTTTTCCTGGAGCCTCTCTCACAGTTCCCTAAGGCTTAGTTATCATGCGCCGTTCCTTTGACAGTGTTCTCACAGTCTGCCTTGTGAAACGTTAGAGGAAAGTTTAAGAATCGCTCAAAGACTATCAAGACTATTCAGTTCCTTGAATTACTGTAATCCTGAACAAAGCTCAAATCCAAATGGATCAAAAACCTCAACATAAAACCAGAAATACTGAACCCTGTAGAAGAGAAAGTGGGGAATAGCCTTGAACACATTGGCACAGGAGACAACTTCCTGAACAGAACACCAACAGCACAGGCACTGAGATCAACAATTAATAAATGGACCCCATGAAACTGAAAAGCTTTTGTAAGGCAAAGGGCACCATCAATCAGACAAAATGGAAGTCTATGGAATGAGAAAAGATTTTCACCACTTCTACATCTAATAGAGAGCTAATAGCCACCCCCAATAAAAAAAAAAACTCAAGAAACTAGATATCAACAAACTAAATAATCCAATGTTCAAAATGAAGCACAGATCTAAACAGAATTCTCAATAGAGGAGCCTCTAATGGTGAAGTAGACTTATGTTCGACATTCTTAGCCATCAGGGAAATGAAAATCAAAATGACTTTGAGATTCTATCTTACATCTCTCAGAATGGCTAAGATCAAAAACACAAGTGACAGCTCATGCTGGCAAGGGTGTGGAGCAAGGAGAACACTCCTCCGTTGACGGTGGGAGTGCCAACTTGTACAGCCATTATGAAAATCAATGTCAGTTCCTTAGAAAATGGGGAATTGATCTACCTCAGACCCAGTTATACCACTCTTAGCCATATACCCAAAGGACGCCCCATCCTGCAACGAGGACATTTGCTTAACCACGTTCATTGTAGCTTTGTTCATAACAACCAGAAACTGAACACAACCTAGAGGCTCCTCCATGAAAGATAGACAAAGAACATGTGGTACATTTACACAATGGACTATCATTCAGCTGTTAAAATGATGACAGGCAGTTTGGACAGAACTAGAAAACATCATCCTGAGTGAGGTAGCCCAGACCCAGCCACCCAGACATGGTAAGTACTCACTTTTAAGTAGACATCAGGGTACAATCCACAGATTTAGAGAGGACAAGTAACAAGGAAAGCACAAGAGGGGACATGTGGATCTTCCCAGTAAGAGGGAATAGAATAGATTTTCCTGGTGAGCTGGAGGCAGGTAGGAAACAGAAAGGATTTGGCAGGAGGTGGGAGCAACAGAAGGAGAGAATCCTGGGAGAGATGAGTAGAATTAGGGGGACATTTGGGAGAGCAATGTAGAAACCCAATGACGGAAGTGGTTGAGTAGATCTATCACATATATTTTTCACTTCCCATATATTCACTTTTCCCTCATTTCTTACCTTCCTTTTGACCAATTGCCTATCACATATACATGTTGTTGTTGTTGTTGTAGTTGTTTATTTTTCCTGCTTTATTTTCATATTGATTTTCTGACAGCCTTGGGTCAACATTATACAATCAGTATTTCCTATGTGCCAAATTCTCTCAGATACATTTGCTCTTCCAAGACATATTCTATTTTGTCTTCACCTTGGTATTTATCATTGCTTAGGGGGAGGCCTGCATTGACTAAGTCCTTTGTATGATCTGAAGAGCTTACTCTGATATTTATTTGTTTGTATGATTTCTGGTAATATTTGCCTAGTTTTTTACATAACTTTTATTTAAAAAGTAATCTAAAACTGGAAGTTAGTATAGTGCTTGACATCCAAGCTTGTGGACATTGATACCCAGAATCCGTCTAAAAAAGCCAGGTAAGCTAATGCATGCTTCTAACCTCAGTGTAGTAAGAAGGAGGCAGCCAGATCTCTGGGACGTGCTGGTCATCACATTTAACGTACATGGGAACTTCCAGGGTAGTGAGAGATCCTCAAGAAACAAAGTGTTTGGGGAACAACATACACACACACACACACACACACACACACACACACACACACACACACACAACCACCCCACAGAGAAATCAATGATCTGAGTCAATCTGCTACCTCCTATCCAAAGTCACAACTACCCAGACAACTTCTATTTGAAGTTCATGGGTCTGTTGAACATTTGCAAAAGGACACGGGGAGCAAAGCAGAGTTACTCAATGCTTGTAAATCATTTCTACAGAGGAAAACAAGGAATCAAAGAATATCACGTACAATGATATCAGTGAATATAACTTCACTTTGTAACTTTGTAACACTTCAGTTGTTACAAAGCCTATTAAATTGGGAGGGAAGCCCTCTGATCAGATGAGACCATTCCCTGAACTGATCCAAAAAGGCTTTCCTGAGCGACACCAGATAAATAGTCATTGAGAGTCAGCATTTGGTAAAATGACCTCTTATTTGAGCACTGTCTGAACAGAAGGTCTTTGCTGGGCAGTAGGAAGTTCATTTCTGTCTGAATTGTGCTTTAACCATTGTAAGTTGACCACACAATACAGTCATTTGATTACTTTGCAAGAAACCTATCTGAACATATGAAAAAATATTATAAATAACAGTTTAATAATTGATTGAAAATTAGTGGAACCCACTCCAACACAACACCTGTAGTCAATTTTTTAGTTGTCTGGGCTATATGTCTACCATCCATCTGGTAGACCAATTTTGAATAACTCATCACCATTTTGGCCAAGAGAGCAGCCATTTTTTTATGTAGACCTTTCCTAGAGTCTCTGTCTTTTGTGTCTATTACAAGCTATTGCAGACTATCACTTAGAATCTGGGTGCCAACACACTCTCCGAGGATTCCATTTCTCCAGCAAAAATCAGAGGGTGCTCTTTGGATGATGACTCAGAGGTAGGGAAATAATGGATTAAAAATGCTCTCTCCAAAATGAAGGTGCAGATTAGGTGAAAATATACATGTCACAGATGGTAGTCCGTACACTTTATTGCTCCTCTTCAGCTGTGAAAGTTGCTATCCTGTTGAGCCTTCTTTAAGTAATTGAGCTTGCTCAACCATTTTGTGTTTCTACAATCTGTTCACATTTTTTTTTGGAAAGTGTCTAGAGGTGTTTATTTAGATCAGTGGTTCTCAACATGCGGGTGGTGACCCCTTGGGCAAACCTCTATCTCTGAAAGATGTTTACATTACTATGTGTAGCAGATGCAAGATTACAGTTATGAAATAGCAACAAAAATAATTGAATGATTGAGGACCATGACAACATGAGGAACTGTATTAAAGGGTCACAGCATTAGGAAGGTAGAGGACCACTGGATTAGACTGTGTGCCTTGCAAGGCTGAGAAACACAGTCTATCTGTTGGATTATCACCGCTAATGGTCCTTTCTTGCCTCTAAATCTGTGTCTCTGGATAATAAGCCATCTCCATCATGAGCCACCACGACTTACATGATCTCTTCTCTCTTAGGCTGGTGTTCTGGGTCCTATAGTCCAGTCTTAACTATACTTCCCTATCCTTCCTTGGTACAGGTTGGTAAGTCCTATCTATATCTTCTTATTTTTATAGCTACTTTTACCCATGATTAGGTACAGAGTGTCCCTAGACATTTTGCATTGCAATTCAAACCTAGTTATAGACCAATGAACAAAATAGGAAATAAAAACAGATCCTGGGGAGATACCTAGCATGTTCTAGAGAAGTAGCTTTCAGACTCCTTTTCATTGCAAGAAAAATGCTAAAATGAACAGGATAGGGTGTGTTACTGCTGAAAATTCAGAATTCTCATGGGATTTGAAGAGTGAGCATATCTGCATAATCTATTCCCAAAATCCAAATCCCATGTGTTAAGGTCCCAGACTTTCCCAAACACAGCCAGGTTGCCATGGTATATCTGTAGTTAACTATCTTGAGGTAGTACAAGTTGACTGACAGTAATGCAAGCATTACCATTGGCCACTATAAGTCCCTCCCTTCAGCTATTATGCTGCAGTTGTCTGTTCTACTGGGGGGCTTGGGATTTCCATAGCAAAGCAAAGTACCCCTGTGGCTTTTACCCCTTGTGCCTGTTGTCTGTTTCTGAGTTTCAGTCATAGTCACTGTTTAGTCAGTGCCACCTACTAACTTCAAACTCACACCAACTCTTTTCCTCTGTAACTTCCAAGAACTTGGTACATTTGTACTTGCTGGTGAGTTTATTTATGTCTTCTTCAATACCATGGGCTTTTTCAACCAGCCCATCACTACCTTCTGTAGGTCTCATGGATTCCTGTCAGCACAACGTCCTCAGTTTCTATTTTGAAAGCCCAATCCCAGTACCCTCTTTATCTATCCATTTCTTTTTCTTTTCTTTTTATTGTTTTAAACAGATCCCCTTATATAGATGAGGCTGGCCCAGGACTCACGATCCACTTGCTTCTGTCTCAGAATATTGAGATTACAGCCTTCTTGGACCATTTTGGATAGTAAATATTGAATTCTATGGCATGAAACAGAAAACTGAAATTTTGAGTGCTAGACTGTTGTTAGTCACACACACACACACACACACACACACACACACACACACACACACACACACAAACACGATACACCTGTACAAATTACCTTAATAAAATATTTTAAATACTGAATGTAGCCAGATATTAATTACTTCTTTTCAAAACTTTGTAATAATCTTGCCTAAAGTCAGAGATAAAGGTAAGAAAACTGTCACAAAGAAGCCAAACCTTATTTGTTCTTGTGATCCATCTTAAGTTAAAAACAAAACAAAACAAAAAACACAAACAAGCAAACAAAAACCCTATTTACCCACACTGAACTGCATGAGCATCAACAAGAGATGTGAGTAGAACACTGTGACTCATCATGAGTGGGAAGGGGATAAGGAAAGAGGTGGTGAGTATGGTGACAATATTTAGAGGAATTTTAATCGAGCAATCTGGATACTCTGTCAAGGAACCTCATCCAAAGGGACTTGAATACAGACATGCTTTCAGTATGCACCTTTAATCTCAAACGATGAGATCTAATTGAGGGGTGACAAAGTGATGACTCAGAGAAAGATTTCACAGAATGAGTCAGAGATAGAGTATGCCCAACTCTCTCAAGAAGACACAGGAAAGAGAAGCTGGTTAAGGACATCGAGAGGGAAAAAAGGGTATGGTGTGCATATATGACAGTTTTACAGAGACTGGTTGCATAAAAAACAAGTTAGACATAGGTGAAGGCAGAACAAGCCAATGAGGAGCCAGAAGATTAGAGCAGATGGCCAGAGTTTAGTTTGAAGCCAATCAGAGCAATTTGCTCAGAAGCCAAGAGACGCCAGTTTGAGTCAGTCAGCTTGGAGAGGATTTTGGGCCAGAATGGCTGAGTTGAACCAGCCAGCCAGAGTTCAGAAAGAGCTAGAAAGGGTGGATTTATTCAACTGCAACTCTCCAAGACAACAATTATATCTGGCAAATAAAAGCTACTTTTACAACAATAATTTCACCGATGCAGAAAGCGACTGTCCCTCCCCCAGCAGCCATCAACTGCTAAAAGCATCTCAGCTAAGGGTGGGAGCTCAGTAGCTCCTCCACCTTCATCCATGATGGAGTTCTTAACTGGCTTGATTTTGTGCAAGTGTGCAGGTTGCAGGTAGCCATGGCTGCTCTAAGCTCATGGGTATGAAAATCCTGCCCAGAAGACAGCGTCTTATAACCTCCCCAGTTCTCAAACTCTTACAGGTTTTTCTGTCCCCTTAGGGATATGGTGGGCAGGTTAATATAGATGTCCCATGTTGGATGTCCCATGTAGTTCTCTCAGCTGCTTATTTTTCTTATTCTCAGCACACCTCTGCGTTAGCAACTACCCAGGCAATAAGTTATTTATTGAAGGTTGGGGGCATCGCAAACCTGGTGCAGGAGGTTCCTAGATGGTGATGCTTCATACAGCATGTTCATGTGCATATGTGCACCATCCATGTAGTCAACACTAATTAGGTTCATCGGTTTAATGGTAATAATGATAATGGTAATCATAATGATATAGGGGGAATGGTGGTGATGATGATGATGATGGTAGTGGTGGTGGTGGTGGTGGTGGTGGTGGTGGTGATGGTGGTGGTGGTGGTGGTGATGTTTACAACTTAAAAGAGAGGACATGAAGTTGGGAAGGAGATATGTTACTGTGGATCTCTGGGGTAAATTGAGTGTGAGTTGAATATGGTCAAAGTACATTGTATACATGTATGAACGTTTCAGCAAGCACATTAATTGTAAAGAATAACAAAAATAAAGAGAAGAATCTTTTAAAAAGACCCATTCTGACTTTGACACACAGATTGCAAGACAACATATTTCTGTGGTTTTAATACATAGGGGACCCTATCATACATAATAAACAGATCTTTCGCACATATTACTTGAAAATAAAAGCTAATATCTACCTCTGGGATGGTAGGGGTACTCCTGCCCTGCTCGATTACATGCTAAATCTGCTGTAGGCATCTGTCACGTTGTGTAAGGTAATAAATAGCTATAGTGGTAGATGCAAGGATCAGGCAAGGGGGCATTGAAATAGTTAAATGGTTTTACAATAATCTTAAATAGGGCGGCTGGTGAGATGACTTGGCTGACCAAGGCATTGTTGGCTAGAGTCCAATTCCCATGCCCTACATGTCAGAAAGAGAGAACCAGCCTTCTGACTTCTATAAATGCATTGCAGCCTACGTGCACCCACTCTCTTTCCCAACATTTCTGTCTCTCTCACACAATACGGGTATCATAACATATAATGTATGTTTGCATGTGTTTTCATAATCTTTAAATAGACCATACGTTTATATTTTTGAAGCGTTTTCTTAAATTGATGGCTGACATGATTTTAAAACAGAAATGTAACTAATTTCATACTCTGGTCTGGGATCATTGGTAACAGATTAAATGGACAGATTCATCCACACAGACTTCAAAATCACATCTTATCCTGTCAATGTCACCTGTTGGCTTGGTTGTTATGTTGTCCGTCAAGCCAGGCAGCAGTCAACTGCACATGGAATGGTTGTGAAGATAGATCTCCCCTCATGAAACAAGCCTTAACAAAATTAGCATGCTAAATGTTCTCTGACCATAAGTGAATCAAAATACAAATTAATAACTAAGAGGTAGAAGCTGAGGAGATGGCTCAGTGGGCAAACTGCTTGACTTATATGCATGAGTCCAGGTTTACATCACCAGGATTCACATAAGGGCTGGTGTATTAATACACTTTTGTCTCTAATCTTAGTACTAGGGATCCAGAGACAGGAAAATCTCTGAATCTTGCTATCTAGACATTCTAGCCAAATCAGTGAGCTACAGGTTCAGATGAAAGATTCTGCCTTTAAAATAAAATACGGTGGTCTCTACAGGTTCTCTCTCCCCTTTGTTGGGCATTTCAGCTAATGTCATCCCAGTTGGGTCCTGGAAATCTCTTGCTTCCCTGGCATCTGGGACTTTCTAATCGTCCCCCAAACCCATTCTCTACCCTCCCTCCTACATCTGTCTATTCATTTTCCTGTACCCTCTGGACTTCTCTCCTGTCTCCTCCCATACCTGACCCTGCCCCCCTTTCCCCTCCCCTTCTTGTCTCCCACCCTGATCCCTCCCTCCCTCTACCTCCAGTAGATAGGCAAAGCTCCCTGTTGAGGGATGGGGAACACACCCATCTCAAGATTTTTAACACAAAATTGTCCCTGTCTAAAGGAAATGCATGGACATCCAGAGACCGCCCCACCTTGGAATCCATCCCATCTGCAGACACCAATACTTGACAATATTGCTGATGCCAAGAAGTGCTTGCTGACAGGAGCCTGGTTAGCTGTCCTCCAAGAGGATCTTCCAGCACCTGACTAATACAGATATAGATACTCACAGCCAACCATTACACTGAGCACAGGGACCCCAATGGAAGAGTTAAGGGAAGGACTGAAGGAGTTGAAGGGGATTGCAACCCCATAGGGAAAACAACAATATCAACTAATCAGACTTCTCAGAGTTCCCAGGGACGAAACCACCAACCAAAGACTATACAAGGATGGGTCCATGGCTCCAGCTACATATATATCAGAGGACTGCCTTATCTGGCATCAATGGGAGGAAGGCCCTTGGTCCTGTGGAGTCGTGTCACCCAGCATAGGGGGATGCTAGATGGGTGAGGCATGAGTGGGTGTGTGGATGGGGGAAGCTCCCTCTTAGAGGCAAAGGGGAGGGAGACTGGGATGGGGGGTTTGTGGAGGGGAGACTGGGAAGAAGGGACAACATTTGAAAGGTAAATAAATAAAATAAACAATAAAAGCTTAAGTTCACTGATTAAAAATTTTTTTTAAAAAAGGTAAGTTTGGGACTAGAGAGGTATCTCAGGGGTCTGTTGGCTCTTTCAGAGGACCCAGATTCAGTTCCCACATGGTGACTCACAATCTGTAACTCCACTTCCAAGGGATCTGACTCTCAATTCTGAACCCCAAGGACACAAGGTATGCACGTGATGCATGCCCGTGCCTACAACCAAAACACCCAAACACATAAGATAAAATAAATAAATCTTTTTAAAATAAAAAAGTATAGGGATACAAAGAGAAATCCTGTCTCCAAAAACAAAATACAATTTAGTGGATTTATTTTTTAATTGTCTGAGAATTTCTACACGTACTACATTTACACAATTTCCCCTCTAATTTCTCCTGTGCATCCACAAATTGTCTTTCAAATTCATGACATCTTAATTACTATTGTTGCGCGCGCGCGCACACACACACACACACACACACACATCTAAAGTCATTTGGTATTGCTCCTAGGACCAGTCTTTGGGGGCTGACCCCTTGGAATTGGATAAAAGACAAGGGGACTGATTTCTGGAAAGAACTGGTTCTCTGTTCCTCAGAAGCCGTTTGATGCTTATACCTCTTTATCTAGGAGTGGATCCTTATGAAATGTCCCCTCTCCCTGCCAGCATATCATCTGCCGTTGTCATTATGTAAGTCTCCTTTAGGCAGCCATATTGTTGCAACCTCAGGGAGTGGCAATCCTGTCTTGAAGGTACTGTCCAGCAGCCAACAGCCTAGTCCTATGATTTACATCCCTTCTTCGAGGACGTTCCCTGAACTTATGGCTGTACATAGTGCATCAAATCTGGGTGCCTCCTGGTCAGCATTTTGACCAGCTTTGGATCCCTCTAGTAACCTCCGTTGGACAAAAAAGGGAGCTTCTTTAAGAAGCATGAGAACTACACTCATCTGTAGCTATAAGAAGTATTTAAAATATGGTTAAAATTTATATTGCTTAAGAAAAATAGCAGTGGTAGGTTCTCCTCTAGGGTATATGACCTCTACATCCACAGAGAGGTGTAGAATACCAAGCACAAATTCCTTCTGACTGAGAAGGGCTTAGTGTACAATTAAACAGCTGTTGCTTATCCTCCAGGAAAATATGCCACAGTCGCACCCGTCAGAAAAAATAACACGCTACATAGTAATGTATAATAAAATAACATATAGTAAAATAGTGCGTTCATAACTGATGACTAACATTTAATAGCTTAGTGGCAATCGACCTGCAACAGTAACAGTAATATGGAGAGCACTTGATGAGGACACTTGATGGCTATCTCCTCCCTTCAGGAGCAGAAGGGACCTCCGAGATAACCATCTCCAGTATCTAGAATCAAGACGCTAAGACTTATTCCATAAATCAATAGTCAAGACTAAAGCCCAATGGGAATTGAAAAAAAATCACAAGAACTAAATGAAAGCAAAACTGAGAAATAAGACTGAAAATCCTAAGAGAAGGTGTCAGAAGCCCAGAGCTGTGGGTGGAGAGGACCCTTTTTGATGATACAGCTCTCTGATTCACCTCCTTCTGGTTTAAAAGCAAAGCATTAACTGTTGCTGTCAGCTCCAGTCACAGTGAGCATCTAACAGAATAGCTCAGGCATACTGAAAGCTTGGGAATATTGCATTACCTCCGTTATACAGTGGCATAGCCAGGTGACCAAATATAACTGGTACCGCCCTGCGGGGGCTGGGTGCACAACAGTAAGAGAGGAGCAGCCATGCGCGGTCACGTGACCGTGGTGTTTGGCAAGACCGATCGAGCCGAGGTCTTAAACTCCCGCTGAGAGCAGCCTTCCTCAGTTGTGCTCACGGACAGCAAACAGTTAAACTCTTGAAAGGTGTTCGAGAGCAGGGGGGAGGGGGGAAGGTGACTCGCTTTATTTTAAACAGTGCCAGCAAATAAATGGTGCTTCTGGAGCCCTTGCTTCGCATTTCCCTTCTGTAAGTTTCTGAGATTTTTGTCTTCCTTATCGGGTTTATTTGTTTGGGCATTGGGATTATTATTGTCGTGATAATAAAAACTGAGCAGTTTTATGAGCCGAATGCTACCCGTCTGTGCCAGAGTTGTTTTTAAAAATCAATGAGCTGTTTTGGAATCTGTTTTGGTGTCTGGTGTGTAATATTAAATTGAGCAAGGTATTGGATTAAAATATGTCTTTAAAATATGCAGCCGTGATGCTCTGCTGAGCCATAACGTGGGTGTGAAAATGAGCTGAAATTAGCCAACAGACTGTGAGGAGCTGAGGCACTGGGTAGCTGGTGCAGCCACTGGAGCTGTTTGCTTTGGTGATATAATTTGACAGTTTGGGGTTACAAGTTTTCTGAGACTGCTTCCCAAGAGTGTTCGCAGAACACTTTTGATGAATTCGGCCAACTGAGTTTGTTCTAGGATCTCTGACTCTTCTGACACCATGGGTGAAATCCTGAAGTGGGTAGACTCTCCCATCAGCTTACAGCCTACCTTTGAATGCTCATCCGGGAGCACAGGAGTGCCAGGCTCCCAGAGCAACAGGGGAGGAGAAAAACTTAGTCTCTCTCACTCTGTCTGTCTCTCCCTCCCTCCGCCTTTCCCCTCCTCCTCCCCTCCTCCCTCCTCCTCACCTTCTCCATCCCTCCTCCCCCTCCCTTCCACACTTAAACATCTTGGATATTATTTACTCCACGGACAAGGAGGAGTCTTTCTACAAACCACAGAACACACGCCAGGAGTGGACAGACAAGGGGGCAATTTTGATTAACCAGTAAAATCAAAGAAGTTGCAGACAGATTGCAGTCTCCATGCCCTGTGAGGCCGTGGCTGATTCTGTATTGAGATCTCTACTTAGACAACCCAGATACCCCAACAGCCTACACAGCCCCCTCAAAAGTTGTTCCCTCTGGATTATCCGGACTGAGAACCATCTGTGAGGCTCCTTAGCTCCCATCCCTGGGCACTCCGACCTGATTCAGCCTCACTCTTGTCATCTTTCCCTTCCTTCTCTTTTTCCGTGGGTTTTTCTCATTTCTTTCCTTGTCTGTCAGCCTTGCTTCCCGAGCTTCCTTTCACAGCCCTATTCAGGTTCCTCCCTTGGCAGTAGCCCCTGAGCCTGCTTCAGTCATTGTGTCTCCCATTAGACTGGCCAGGACTTGTCACCTGAACTTTGGCTCTAGAAAATTCACCACTGTGTGAGCTCTCTTGGTGAACATGAGGAGGACTTCCGGTAAGGACCCGCCCACTCCCCGGTAAGGACCCGCCCACTCCTCATTGCTATGGGTGGTGCTCACTTTGGTTCTCAGGACGGAGCACCAGTGATGGAGCTTCTGACTGTGGTCAAAAAGCCCTGGGCCATTCACGCCCCTGGCATGTTTCCCAGAAACCTGAGAAGCATCAGATTCTGGGGGAATCTTCCCTCCCGTACTTCAGTTTAGGTATCCTATTTCCTCCCTCAGGAAAAAAGCCTTTGAAGAGCATTTCCATCCCATAGTTTCCAGAAGAGGCTCACCAGAGCATGTTTGCACAGTATTGATTGTTGAAGTTGTAGCAGGAGGTGGTGTCATTATGCACTGAACATCTTCTGCAGGACATTTCACACTTCTGTTTAATGAAATATATATATATATATATATATATATATATATATATATATATATATGCAAATTCCCTTACCAAATTGCCCGTTGATATTTACACACAAACATACATGCCCACCCTCTCTCCTATAGATGGTCTTCACTCAGTGTTGAATTAGCTAAAGCTGTGATTTTCTGTGCTCCTGTGGGAAAGGTCTGTTCTGTTCTGCTAGCAATCTCTATGGCAGTCTTGTTCTTCAGCCAGTTCTGGGCAAATCCCCTGTGATGCTTTCCTGTGTACCAGCTCACACACAAGACAAAGGGTCATGAATTCTCAATCCAGATGAAGCCAGTCCAAAGCCACTGGGCAGATGGAGTTTCTACCTCTGCCTCCTAGATAAAAGACCTCCCCACAGAAACCACTGTTCACTGGAAAGCTAATGTATCATTATTATTGGTAGACATAAATCCATTTGTGATTACCTCAAAGTTGAGTCACATTTCTGTATAATAAACAGATCAGTTAGAATTCATCAGGGAGCTCGAGTAGGTAGACAGTGCTCGTAAAAATAAATCATAATAAAAGCTGTTACATTTTTGTAAAATAAATTACAGTTCTTCAGGAAAATTAAGAGTAGCCATCGAAGATATATGATATCTTTACAGTATGCCTTGAACAGGAAAGGACATTGAGGGAAGGGAGACACCTTTATCAGTTCAGTAAAAATTGATAAGAATATAAAAAAGTAGGATGAGAATAAAGGGAAGTAAAATTAAATAAGAGAATAAAAACATAGTGAGACATTGTACAAAGCAAAGGGTCATGCACGATTTAATTCACTTTTAAAATATTGTCATCTGTTAATCAGGTTTTAAACGGCAGAACAGCTGTCAGTATCTTATGAGTCAAACATTTAAAATGTCACCCAGGGTTTTAACGAACTAGATAAAGTTGTGCACAGACAAGTGTTAACCAGGAGAAACATGGGGTGTCCATGTTGTCCTAAGAAATCCAAGTGCCCCTCCCCACTGCACAGCTGGTTCTGTGTCTTAGGCTTTTCGCCATCCAGGTCTACTCTTACAACAGTAGGAGAGCGAGAGGAGGGCAAGCAGACAAACCCCAGGCCTCCATCTTCTACAGCAGTGCCACTCTTCCCTTCTGTAGTCGAAACAATAGTCAGCTTTCTTTATTTATAGTTGTTATTTTGTTTACATTCCAAATGTTGTCCCCCTTCCAGGGTTTCCCTCTGCAAGCACCCATCCCATCCCCTCCCCTTTGCTTCTGTGAGGGTGCTCCCTAACCCACCCACTCCTGCCTCACCCTCTAGCATTCCCCTCTGCTGGGGAATGAATCCTCCACAGGACCAAGGGTCTCCCCTCCACTGATGCCAGATAAAGCCACCCTCTGCTGCATCTGCTGCTGCAGCCATGGGGTCGCTCCATGTGTAATTTTTGGTTGGTTTAGTCCCAGGGACTGGGGGGACCGGTGTTGATTGGTTGATATTGTTGTTCTTCCTATGGGGTTGCAATCCCCTTTAGCTCCTTCAGTCCTTCTCCTAACTCTTCCCTTGGGATCCCCATGCTCAGTCTAATGGTTGGCTGCAAGCATCAGCATCTGTATTGGTCAGGCTCTGGCAGAGGCTCTCAGGAAACAGCTATACCAGGCTCCTGTCAGCAAGCACTTCTTGGCATCAGCAATAGTGTCTGGCTTTGGTGTCTGCAGATGGGATGAATCCCCAGGTGGGGCAGTCTCTGGATGGCCTTTCCTTCGGTCTTAGCTCCACTCTTAGACTCTGTATTTTCTTTAGACATAAAAAATTCTACATTAAAATTTTGAGATGCATTGGTGGTCCCCTCCCTCAACCAGGGGTGGTGCCTAACCTCTGGATATGGTCTCTGTTGTAATTTTTAAGTCTCTTGATCATGGGGAGCTCTTGTGCAGGTAAACCCAGCTGTTATCCTGTGTGCAACAGCTCTATCAGGACTCAAGTCCAGCCCTTCAGAGCACTCCCCTTACCCCTCAGAGCACCCCCTCACCCCTCAGAGCACTCCCCTCACCCTTCAGAGCACTCCCTCACCCCTCAGAGCACTCCCCTCACCCTTCAGAGCACTCCCCTCACCCTTCAGAGCACCCCTCACCCCTCAGAGCACCCCCCTTACCCCTCAGAGCACCCCTCACCCCTCAGAGCACCCCCCACCCCTCAGAGCACCCCCTCAGAGCACACCCCTCAGAGCACCCCCACCCCTCAGAGCACTCCCTCACCCCTCAGAGCACTCCCTCACCCCTCAGAGCACTCCCCCACCCCTCAGAGCACCCCCCACCCCTCAGAGCACTCCCCCCCCCCCAGAGCACTCCCCACCCTTCAGAGCACTCCCCCTCAGAGCCCCCCTCACCCCTCAGAGCACTCCCCACCCCTCAGAGCACTCCCCCCACCCTTCAGAGCACCCCTCACCCCCAGAGCACTCCCCCACCCTTCAGAGCACTCCCCTCACCCTTCAGAGCACTCCCCTCACCCTTCCGAGCACTCCCCCCACCCTTCAGACCCCCCCCCCCACCCTCCAGAGCACTCCCTCCCCCTCCCAGGCCCCCCCCCCACCCTTCAGAGCACTCCCCCACCCTTCAGAGCACCCCCACCCTCAGAGCACTCCCCCACCCCTCAGAGCACTCCCCCACCCTCAGAGCACTCCCCTTACCCTTCAGAGCACTCCCCACCCTTCAGAGCACTCCCCACCCTTCAGAGCACTCCCCCTCACCCCTCAGAGCACTCCCACCCCTCAGAGCACCCCTTCCCTTCAGAGCACTCCCTCACCCTTCAGAGCACTCTTCTCATCCTTCAGAGCACTCCCCTCACCCTTCAGAGCACTCCCCTTCACCCTTCAGAGCACTCCCCTCACCCTTCAGAGCACTCCCCTCACCCTTCAGAGCACTCCCCTCATCCTTCAGAGCACTCCCCTCACCCTTCAGAGCACTCCCCTCACCCCTCAGAGCACTCCCTCACCCTTCTGAGCACTCCCTCACCCTTCAGAGCACTCCTCTCATCCTTCAGAGCACTCCCCTTACCCTTCAGAGCACTCCCCTCACCCTCAGGTTCTTTCATTCTTTCTGCTCCCTGTGCTATGACATCACCTGCATCTGAGGAGGGGACTGAGGTAGCCACTCCATCTGTGGCTCAGCGTTCCCAGCATTTCGAACAGCTGAAGCCTTTTGCCACTGCTGCCCTCTGCAGCAGGAAAACCCCTCACACATGGGTTGGCGAGAACACACTAGTTAATGTATAGTAGGGCTATATGAATAACTCAAACCAAGATTATATGCTGGCCCCAATACAATAAAATCTAATATCATTGGTTGGCCTCTCTGCTATACGAGATTTTAAGGTTACAGCAATTGCTTGCTTGGTACACCATCTAAAGAGGGGAAAGGAAAACAGAAATCCATCCATTTCTCTAGATTAGGACTCACAAATGCCCTACATTTCCCCTGTTTATGTGCCACTGGTTAGAAGGAACTCCTTCGCCCTTGTGAATGGAATATTGTTTGGAATTTGGAAAGAGATGTCAAAACATGGTCAAAAGGATGACCCATGATGAACAATACCTTGGAGAACTGTGAGAGAGGTTCTGGGGGGAGGGACTGGGGGAGCAGAAAGCTCAGATGCATTTGTACCCTAGCTTGTTCTTGGATGTGATTTTGGGTCTCCTGTGCTGAATATTTACATTCGATTTATAAGGCATGTTTATTCTTGTTGGATGTCAGATCATAGCCATAGAACCCAATCCTGCCAGTGTGTGCTGAACCTGGGTATAGCTTTCTGCTTCACTTTTGTGCTTTCCCAGATGTGATCTATAGGATGTGCCTGGCATTTCAGCTGCACTGTCCCGAGGAATTCTGGGAAAGGGCTGCTCTGTTAAAATGTACTATGTGCTCACTGGCTTTTATTGACATGTTTTTCTCACCATGTTCTTTAGAGCCCAAACAACCTTTTTAGATCGCTGCTTTCTTTGTTAATCAGTGTGTAAAGGTACAGTGAAACTGAGGTAAGGTCGTTTACAGCATCAGACTGTAGTCTGCCCCATTCTCTCAGGTCCTCAGATCCCAGGTCCCCCAAACAAGATCTGCACAGGTCAGCCAAAAAGTCGACAGAAAGAACATAAATTTCCTTGGTGAACGGTTGGTGGTATCTGACACAGGAGGGAAGGTGTTAGGACAGTCAAGACCACTGTGATGAGACGAGGTGACGGTCTTCTCTAGTATTAGGAACATTAGCTATGAAGTTCCAAACTGTGTTGCCTATAAGAAATCCTGCAACAAGACTAGTTGAAATAAAAATTAAATGAAAAATTAAATTAAAAATCTCACACACTTAAATATCTAGCATTTGAGAGAGGAGACATAAAAAACAAAGGCAAAAGGAAAGAGCTTAAGTAGTCGATGCAGGGCAATTTGCTTGACAGACATAAAAGAAACAGAGTTTGCCAACAGCATCTTGGGTCCTATGGTCTTACACTGTGTATACACAAGCGTACTGACCAAAAAAACCAGTTAAAACAACCTGAAGAAAATGAAGGATATGTGCATACGATTTTCAAAACATAGAAATGTGTTCCTTTCTTAGTGAATTTTTATTTGTGTATATATATGTACCTTCTTCACTGTATATGCACCATGTACGTGCAGGATCCTACAGAGACCAGAATAGGCTGTTATATCCCTTAGAACTGAAGTTGCAGATGACTGTAAGCTGCCCAGTGTGAATGCTGGAGTTGAGCCTGGGTCCTCTGTAAGAGCTACAAATGCTCTTAACCACCACACCGTGCTTTCTAAATAAGAAATACACATAAAATACAAGGTTGAGAGAGCTGTTAAATTAGACTGAATCCAAGGTAAAATGGGTGTGCTGAATGGGGTTAGCAGTTTGAGGTTAACAAAGTAAAACTAGCAGCTAAGGACGTAGAATAAAAAAAGAACCCCTATAGACAAAGAGACTCAACAAACTCACCAAAGGAAACGATCTACAGCGGCAATCTAAAGACCATTCAATATATAGACAGCTGCCTTCTGTACAATACAGCACAGCATAAATCAATAGGAAGTCTTCTACACGTCCCCAGATTGGCAAGTCTACATTTGCTTATGCTTGCTATGAGGCTAAGGTACTCAATCCCCACCCCCACTGTTTCTGTTCCATTAACACAGTAACACATTCTGACTTATGGGGTATAGATATGCACTAACTTGCTTGCTAGGCTTTCTCTCTCTCTCTCTCTCTCTCTCTCTCTCTCTCTCTTGTCTCTCTCTCTCTCTCTCTCTCTCTCTCTGTGTGTGTGTGTGTGTGTGTGTGTGTGTGTGTGTGTGTGAGAGAGAGAGAGAGAGAGAGACAGAGAGAGAGAGAGAGAGAGAGAGAGAGAGAGAGAGAGAGAGAGAGAGGGGGAGGAGGGAGAGGAGCATGAGAGAGAAACAGAGAGAGACAGAGACAGAGAGCACAGTTACACACACATTTGGGGGCCAAAGGTCAACATCAGCCCTCCCCCAATCAGCCTCACCTTATTTAAGTATTAACTGGAGCTCACTGTTTTGGCTAAGCTGGCTGGCCAGCATCCCCTGGGATCTACCTGCTTCTTCATCCCTCATCGTCTGCCTTATGGGGGACAGATGTGCACTGGCTTGCTAGGCTTTATGTGGGTGCTAGAGATCTGAACTAAGGCCTTCATATTTGTACAGTAAGCGCTTAACCCATTGAGTCATCTCCCAGCCCCTACACTTAACTCTCAAGGGCACTTGGGCCTCAGAGGGGATTTCTCTCCATTCTCTCATCTCAGCCCCATGAAAAGAACAATGTACCTTTCAGCTCGACCAGTGCCTGAAATATGGCAGAGGCCTTTCTGGATAGAGCGTCAGAGCTAGCTTTACGTTCTATAGACTTAGGCCTTGAGGTGGGCTTTCCTCTGCACTTTTCTTCTTCCTACCCGTTTCTACCTTATTCCTGCTGGGTGGTCTCGGACATAGGAGAACACCCTTCTGCTCTTCCGAATAGCTTAATTCCATGCCATGTCCCTATTGAAAACCTCAACAGTGATTTCTCTTTGCTCTGGAACCAGTAAAGAACAAAACAACATGAAACCAATGTGGGTTACGTTTGGGGATAGCCAAGCCCACTCCCAGTGGTGATCACTATTGTTTTTTTCTTCGTACGAGCCTTTTGATGAAGGAAGGGTGATTTTCTTCATCTCCCCTAGCACAAACAGAGTTCAGTCCCCAGAAGGCAGGCATGGGGATGTGTGCATGGGGATGTGTGCATGGGGATGTGTGCATGGGGATGTGTGCATGGGAATAAATATGTCCGTGAGGATCCCTGGCCAGCCAGCCTAGACTACTTTGAGGGCCGCAGGCTCATGAAAGACCTTGACTCAAGAAACAAGTTGGGTAGTGACTAAGGAATACATTCATCATTACTTTCTGGCCCCCACATGCATATATGCATACATACAGACAGACATACACACACGGACACACACACACACACACACACACACACACACTTTTTATTATTTTCCTACTTGTACCAATTCTCCATCAGCAGTGTAATTTTGCCGAAACATCACTGGGAGTGCAGTTTGGAGAATTTGCAGATTGCTCCTAGTACAAGTTAGCTTCTGTTTCACTTCTCAGCCATTCGATATTCCTCAACTGAAAATACTTTGTTTAGCTCTACTCCCCATTTTTTAATAGGGTTATTCGATTCTCTGGAGTCTAACTTCTCAAGTTATTTGTATATTTTGGATATAAGCCTTCTATCAGATGTAGGATTGGTAAAGGTCTCTTCCAAATCTGTTGGTTGCTGTTTTGTCCTAATGACAGTGTCCTTTGCCAGCATGAGCTGTCCTTTGTGTATTGACCTAAGCCATTCTGAGATGTATAAGATAAAATAAGAGATAGAGAGATAGATATGCGTAGAGATATTAGATATTAGCTTAGCATTTTTATTTTGGCCATAAGAACTAGTAGGACTCTGAATCCTATGCCTGCTCTTGGGACTCTTTTCTCCTGTTGGGTTGCCATAGCCAACTTCACTATGACGGTTTTTGCGTTACCTTATTATATTTTATTTTCTCATCTTCGGTTCTTATCTCTTGGAAACATGATGTTTTTCCCAATGAGAGATAGAAAGGGAGTGGATCTGGAGGGGAAGGGAGGTGGGAGGATCTGTGAGGGTGGAGGGAGGGGAAACCATAATCAGGACACAGCATATGATAAAATAATCTATTTTCAATAAACGAAAATAAATAAATAAAGAGAACTAGAGTGTGTAGTCTTTGTAATAGGAAAGGTAAAGGAGACGAAGTTGTGAGGAAAAGTCTTTACTGTCCGTTAGCATGGCTGAAGTCAAGGTTAGAAGAAGGGCAGAGAGACATACAGCCTCCATGTTCTTTACACGGCAGAGAACCACTTGGTTGAGCAGTAAGGAAGTATGCTTCCTGTATAAGGCTGGCTGGCAAACCACCATGAGCCGAGGATGGCCTCTTCTTTCTAAAACGCTCTTCCAGTTCTCCTAGAGCTTGGATTCTGTTTGTCTCCTAAACCCTCCAAGACTTCACATTCCAGATACTTGGATGCCATGGTGATATTAAGAGTGGTGGAGGGGTTGGAGATTTAGCTCAGTGGTAGAGCGTTTGCCTAGCAAGCGCAAGGCCCTGGGTTCGGTCCCCAGCTCCGAAAAAAAGAAAAGAAATAAAAAGAGTGGTGGAACCATAGAGGAAGTGGTAAGTAGGGATACCACTCTTGGAAGAAACTGATGCTCATCTTGTGAAATATGTTAGCTCTCCCTTCGCATCCCTGTATCATACCATGATGCAGCCTAGGACTGCCAAGACAAAAAGTGCCATGCTGTGTCACCAGGAAAGTTGACCCAATTAACCATCTTTCCTTTGCGGAGTATCTAGCCTCATTCTTTTTCAATGTAACAATAGAAAACAGACTAAGAAAACCCCTCTATCGACAAAGCTTGACATCAGTCCAACTAGTAATAAAATTAAGCATCAAAGGGCCAGTCCCATCTTTGTAGAGAAAGCTCTGAGGTGTAAACTCAGAGCTGAGAGGTATGAACAGGTGCCCTCAAGAGTCTGCCATGAATAAACAATGGCAGAGTCTGGACCTGGGGAAGTGAGAAGCATTCAGCGACCTCAGTGGGCTACTCTCCGTCCTGTGGCTATTTATTCCTCTTAAGCACTGCATTTATTTTGATTTCTCTACCTCTTTTCTCATTAAATAGGGCAACATGATCAAGAGAGAGATAAGTGTGAGCCAACAAACTTGTGCTTTATTACAGAAGAACCTTCTTAAGAAATGGAGACTGAGAAGGGAGACCTTGATGGTATGGTTCAATGTCATTGCCACTGCCTGATGATGATATAAATGGATCTTGCCCGAGAATTGCGTGTGCTTTTTCTCATATATCACCCTACATGCCAAAATGTGAATGGATGAGCACATCTTCCTTATACAGCGGGAACTGTTTTACAGTCATGAGTATGTTTGAAGATACTTGATTCAGTCAGTTTAAAAGTATTAACCCTGGCCAGAAATTCAGAATTCAGCAAGTGTCTTTCAAAGCCACTGGTCTAGTGTACCACTCATAGATACAAGAGTTAGGATGGTTGTAGTCTAAAGCTGTGGGAAATAAAACAACCCAGAGAAAGGGGTGTTTGGCATTTTCTCATTTGAATCTCTCTCTCTTTTTATAACTTATTTATTTTTATTTTGTGTACATTGGTGTTTTGACTGCATGTATGTTTGTGTGAGGGTGTTGGATCCCCTGGAACAGGAGCTCCAAACAGTTGTGAGCTGCCATGTGGGTGCTGGGAATTGAACCCAGGTCCTCTAGAAGAGCAGCCAGCGCTCTTAACCACTGAGCCATCTCTCCAGCCCTTGAATTTCTTTCTTGTTTAAAAATTTTACTTCAAAAATATCAGAAGGGGTGGGACACATACTCATTACTAAAAAAAAAAATTATGAAAAAATGTCTAAGCTTAGGCACTGAGGAAACAAAATAATTTATTGGGAATCTGTGAATAGCGAGGGTTTCTAATTACCAAAGCAAGGTGGTACTCCTCAGATGACCACCATTCTGCAGAGCAGCATCTGAAACATCTTGGTGTGTAATCACTATGCTGTAACTACATTATGCTGCCACTTCGATACCCAGATTTTCGACAAATCAAAGATGTCTCAAACTGGTTGCCCAGGTAGTACTAGGTGAGAATAATGTAACAACAGTTGGTCGCATTTTGAGGATCTGCCTCAGCACAAGCACTAAAAGGCCCAACACATTCGCATTCCTGTCAATAACTGACTGGAATCACTGATGATTTTGTTCCACACCTATTTCATGTGGTTTGTCTTTAAGACACAATTGGACTTTTTACAAACAGAAAGGCCAATTTGGCGACAAAATGGTTGCGGATGAGTAACTTGGAATCATGTTTTGTTTTGTTTTTCTGTTGGTTATGGATGAATAATTTGGAATTGTGATTTTTCTCTCTGTTCTTGGGCTGTGTAGGAATGGATGAGTTCATTGCTCCTTCTGCTTTTCTTGTATTGGTATCCGCATGGTCATGAAGCTACTGACCTTTCCTCAGTGCCCACCAAGGATCTGGGAAGAGTCGATTCTTTTACACAATCTGGGTTCATAATAGGGTATACACCTGTCACCAGCACGACCCGACAGATAATGGAGAAGGTAGCTGCTGTCCCTTTCATGGCAGGTATGTGTTCTAGTAACCTAAGAGTTAGGATTTGACTCCTATCCGTTTTATTCTTTTGAGTCTTAACAGGATATATAGCATTGAACATAGTATCTGCAGAAAAGACTAGAGATATCAACCATAGACACTGGGTGTATTTTGAATTTTTCCATTCTTTGTTTTTTGTTTGTTCGTTTTAGCTTATCAAACATATCAGGCTAGGGAGATGGTTCAGCAGTTAAGAGCACTTCTTGCTGTTTTAGAGAACCTGTATTGGGTTCTTTGCACCATTATGATTGCTGACAACTGTCTGATACTCCAGTCCCAGGGCATCTGATAGCGTCTTCTGATCTCTGCAGGTATCATGCATTTACATGGTACACATATATTAAGGCAGGCAAAACACTCATACATGTAAAATACATTATCAGGGTTCATAAAAGAATACAATACTGTATTGCTGCTTTTACTTACTATAAACCATTGTCTGATTTGTACCATGTTATGTTTATTAAAATGATGACTGTAGAAATAATTTAGCTGGTACCATATTATGCTTTATTTTGTTGAAGTTGGCATAATAATCAAATAATAATATATTATATTATAAAATATAATATTTATATAAATATATTAATATATTAATTTTTATTAATTAATCCTTTTTACTATGCCTCAATATAGCTTCAGAAATGTCATCCCCAGATTTTTAGACTGAACAATGTATTCAGTGTCAGTACTTAATTCAGTGTTGTTTCCATGAACATCTCTTGTGAAAGACAACAGACTTGACATCTCAACATTGCCTCTTTCAGTCATTTGCTAACGACAGTGTCCCCACTCCCTCATCTACAGGTAGAAAAGTCCTGGGACTGTTGGATGAAGAAAACATCAGGGAATTAACAGAAAGTCATCAGGAAATAATAAGAGTCATTTTCTCTGATACGTTCTCATATCATCTGAAATTTCAATTTGGACAGAGAATCCCAAAGTCAAGGGAACATGGAGATCATGAAGGTAGTTCTCCATATACACAGTCCCACTATTCTCTATTCCAATGGTGTTGACCCATTCATAAGGATGGATGTTATTATATCAAATTAGAGAACTTCTAAAAATGTCTATTCATGTTGAAATGTAACATATTCCATGTATGATTGCTCTACATGGTTAGATGTATATATGCTAGATATGTGTTTATTTGCAAATGTATATATGTATATACATTTAAATACAGTGTTATTTGTAATACAGAACTGTAAAATGTGTATGTATTTACAAATGTATATGTGTATGTACACTTAAATACAAATAGTGTTGTTTGTAGTATGTACCTGTAAAATATTTATAGATGAAATAGGAAAACTTCTTAGATGAGATTAGGCACCTTCTGGGTAGTATGTTCACAGACTAAACTTTGGTTCAAATTCTTAACGCTACATGAACGAGAAGTTTCCAAAATTCCATAATAAAATGGGCACCCATCTTCACAGGAACATGTGATTACTGGATTTATCTGTACAATTTTGCTTGGCACAGGAACCAAGAAATATGGATGTTAGACACAATCTTAGAACAAATGAAATCTTGAGTTTTAGAAAAGTGGAGATTCCTACATGACTCTGGAGGGACAGAATATCAAGATAGTAGACAAGATCTCCTGCATAGTCAATAAGACAGTAGACAAGATCAGCTGTTATCAGAGGAAGAATAAAAGGTTGCTTTTGTTACCTAGCTTTCTGGATGATAATAAGAAAATTTACCTTTGAAATAAGGATAATGTTGAGTTCACCTTCTCTGAGGTTTGGAATCATGTGTTAGCTTGCTCATCTGGCCTGGAAAAGCTCCATTAGAAATATGTGAAGTCAAAATAATCTCCTCTTCTCTCAGTCATTTCCGTCAGGCTTTTTATTGCAGCAAAGACACAAGTAACTAGCATACACATCACAGAGAATTTTGGCTGACAAATATGTATTTATAAGATGATATCTATAAGGATTTTTCCTATACAGTATTTCTATTAATTCTTTGAGAACTTCATGCAATGTATTTTGGCCATAATTATCTACACTCATTCCTTCCTATAACTCCTCTTTGGCCCACTTCCCATCTCACCCTCCAATATTGTGTTCTATTTTTTGGGGTGTGTGTGTGTGTGTGTGTGTGTGTGTGTGTGTGTGTGTGTGTGTGTGTGTATGATGTTTGACTACTCAAAGGCCACTAGATCTCTTGGAGCTAGAATTAAATACATATATGTAGTTAGTACACAGACAAATTCAGACAATACACATACATACAAAATAAAATAAAAACAAAATTTAAAGAGGGATCATTGTGGGAGAGGGGGTGGAAAGATTGTTAGAGTCAGAGGAGGAGGAAGTGTCCCTTGAGGCTGTGTCTCATAGGGAGGTCAGAAAAGCTACATTCATGATGTCTTGCTAACATGACCTACACAAGTATGACCCAGACAGTCGTGCTAATGTGGATGTAGGAAACGCAGGAGGCCTCTGCCTTACACAAAGAAACATGGCAACTAAGGAATGCTAAGGACAGGAAAAATAGTCTTCCCCAGGGGAGAGAATATCAATTAACTTTCCAATACCTAGGGGTCAGCCCTGAAGACATACATAGAAGTAATATACAAACTGAACAGTTTGCATTTCTATATCATATGGTATATATAGTTGTATATGTTATATATATTGAGATATATATGTACACATGCATACTATGATTAAAGCAAAAGAGGTCATGAATTTGAAAGAAAGCAGAGAGAGGTACACGAAAGGGCTTGGAGAAAGGAAAGGCAAGGAGGTTTTGGTGTAATTATAAGCTCAAAATAAAAAAAAATAAGTATTAAAAAGAAACCAGAAAGCTTGCTGGGATAATTCAAGGTAAATGATTTTCCCTGGGAGACCTCTGTCTGACTCACACAGGATCTATGCTTTCATAGATCTTTGAGCAGTTGGAATTAGGGGCTAATGTGAAGTCCACTGTTTGCTGTTCTCAGGGTGGGAATAACCTATGATTTATGCTTATGGTTTCTTTTGTCCACAAAGCTCACTGTTTTGAGATGTATGAAGATGTTGACTGTCTGATATCAATATTCTGGGAGAAAGGATTTGTGGCTCTTCAAGCTGCCATCAATGCTGCCATTATAGAAGTAAGTGCAAAATGTTGAATGCACTCCCATACACAAGACAAATTACCAGAGGCATAAAAGATACCAGGAAGAAAAGACACATGGCTAGCCCTCTTCTTTTCTCAGTTCACTCAAGGAAAAAGTTACTAAAGTTGCTGTATGTTATATAACAATGACAGAAATTGGAGGGAGGGTGCCTCTTGCATGACATCAGCCTTGTCAGGAAGTCATGTATGTAAAAAGAAAATCATCAAAGCTACAATAGGGGCTATCTTAGTGTGCTGTTGCTGTGAAGAGGCAACATAACCAAATCAACTCTTAAGTTAAAAAAGCATTTCACTGCTCGTAGTTTCGGAGGGTTAGTCCATGGTCATCATGTCAGGATGTATACAGGCTTGGTGCTGAAAGAGTTGTTTTGAGTGTTCCATTCTGATCCACAGACAATACACAGAGACCATGTGACTGAGCCTGGAATGGGCTTTTGAAAACTCAAAGCACACCCCAGTGACTTACCTCCCCCAACCAGACAATCCTGAATCCAGCAAGGCCACACCTCCTAATCCTTCCCAAATAGTTCCACAAGTCACTTTGCCTTTGTAGCCCATTATGATAACTATTATATTCACCTTGCCTTGGGTAATTCAGTGCTGCTCTCTTACCCCTGCTTCTTTGGGGGTGGGCAATTAAATCCATAAAATTTAATTCATTCTATTAAGTATCAATGTCTTCAACCCTACTAACTGGGACCAAGCATTCAAACATATGGATGGGATCCATTCTCATTCAAACCACTATGTATGTGGACACAACGTCCTTGTAAGTGAGCAAGGCAAAAGTTTCCCAGCCTAGGATGCTATGGAATAATTTCCAGTCTATTTCCAGAATAATAGTTGAACTTGAGACTTGAGGTAAGAGGTGTATTGATGTACAAGTTTAGAAAAAGCATTTCAAACTATTCTGTAGTGGTGTTAGACAGGGTGTTATGGACAGGAGGCCAAATCTGATCATTGCGGATCAACTCAGAGTGCCTGGGCAGGGTCCAAGTGGATCAGTGGCAGGACATGAATATGGAATTTTCCTCAAGCAGATGATTATGAAAGGCCAGTAAGGTATTCCCTGGGTGGTTTAAAACAGAACATATCATTCATGATCTTGAAAAATATTACATTTCTTCAGACCACAACAAACCATTCGGTGATGGAGAAACTGCTGTCAGTTTCGGGAAAATTCATGAAGATCCATCCTTTTGTCAGGCAAGAAGGGATTTTGACTGATTTCTTCATTTTCACCTGCATCGTTTCCTTCTCCCCAATCACCTATTTCGTGTCAATCAGTGTTGCAAGAGAGAGGAAAAAGATGAAGGGCTTGATGATGATGATGGGTCTTCGAGATTCAGCATTCTGGTGAGTCAAAGGCAGGACAAACAACTAAACGGGGTGCCCTGAGAAAGTGGGCATTTTGGCCTCTGTTTGTTAGAACCAATCGATGTCTAGCTTTTCGCGTTATCCCTCTGCATATGACAAATAATCCTTAGTGTGATGATCGCCATGCTGACTCTGGGCATCTTTTCTGTGCCTTTCTGACTGAAGGGAAGAGCCTGGGATTTCGGACGCTGAGAGTTGTGAAGCAGGGATAATTGGATGGCTGTGCACTCTGGTGATAGTGTCGAGAAAGTAACAGACTGGTTTGCAGACAGTCGCGGGTGGCATAACCACCAGAGCAGGATCACTGGGATGAAAGACACCGAGCGTCAGGAGTCTTCAGGACTGCAGAAGGGGATGGGCGAGTCTGAGGGATGGGTTGGCAGAATGGGATTGTGGACGTGGCGTACGTAGTTTGATCTTCATATACTGAGTCATTTTCGAGAATAAACAGGCGTCTAGGAAAGGCAGAGGCCTGGAGTTGGCATTTGTAGAGAAGGAAGCAAAGGGGGCACAAAGCCAACGATGTTGGAACAAATCAGAAAGAGTTCCTGCTAGGACTACATTCTAAAATTTTGCATCTTTGTATGTTATGCCCCTTCTATTATTATGATTATGATTACTATGATTATATTATTATGCTGAATTGTTACTGATAAAAAAAAAAGGTAGCGAAGCTGTGAAAGACACCAGAGCCAAACATCTGGACGTGAATCATAACTATTTAACATCTGCATTTGCCAAATTCTCCACCAATAAGACAAGAAAATACTAAAATGGAATTTCTACATAGTCTTGGAATGGGAATCTTATGATTGAACATTTGCCGTGTTCTTAAAACATTCCCTTACACATAGCAGCTGGCACATGCATTAGAATTGTTTGGTTGGTTTCTCAGCTACGTTTTAAACTTGTCTTTATTATTATTTTACTATACTCCCCATAGAATATTTTCAACAAAGAAATTGATGAGAAAAGGCACGCTGATAATTTTGAGATAAGAGAAATAGAATTATCGAACTTGGGAGAAGGCTTAGTGGGAAAAAGAATGTTTGTAGTCCCCAATGGATTCAGCCCAGAACTTATACCTCGTGGCTGCACATCCTAAAGCACACAGTACCTGAAGAATGGCAACATGGAAGAGTGAATGAATGAATTGAATGAATGAAGTACTAAGCGGTGAAAACATGCGTGAACAAATGGGTGAATTTTAAAATTGTTTTGAAATAGATCATAAATCCTCCTTATCTGCTGTGCTTCAGAGACTAAAAGAGAATTTTGTTTCCACACCAGGCTATCCTGGGGTCTGCTCTACGCTGGCTTTGTCTTCGTGATGGCCCTATCCCTGGCACTTGTCATCAAGTCTGTCCAGTTTCTTATTCTGACCAGCTTCACGGTGGTCTTTAGCCTCTTCCTCCTGTACGGATTGTCTATGGTGAGTTGATTTAAAATTCCCCTTGCCCATCTCTTACCCCAAGAATGAAGCATTGTTTCGAAGAGGTCATGGCAGGCTTTCTAGCCTCTGTTTGCATACGAAACTCCAGAGACAGGCACGCTTCTGTGTACTGTGTAGCACAATTTGCAAGACATAGTTTGGTGTATTTGAATATTAGATCCCTTCTGCCACCACCACCACCATCATCATCACCACCAGCACCACTACCACCACCACCACCACCATCATCATCATCATCATCATCATCATCATCATCATCATCACTACCATGTTATGTTAGATAAATATTATCCACCTGGGTCTGCTCTCATTCCAGATCTCTTTGGCCTTCCTAATGAGCGTCTTGGTGAGGAAGTCTGTCGTCACTGGCCTGACTATGTTCCTTCTCACCATCTTCTGGGGAAGCCTAGGCTTCACAGCCCTGTACAGATATCTCCCTGCACCTTTGGAATGGACTCTCAGTCTTTTTAGCCCTTTCGCCTTCACACTAGGAATGGCCCAGGTGAGGACCCGTGATGGCTGCACATGCTAAGCGCTAAGATTTAAAACCCCAGCATAAAAACACTGCTTGAACAAAAGTGACCCTTTAAAAGCTTTGAAGGGGTTGGCTGAAGCAAAACTAAACCATTCAGAAAGTGTGGGAGAGGGGAATAAGGAAGCATGGGTGCTGGGGGGGTGGTTCAGTGGGTAAGGGCACTCTTTCAGAGGATCAGAGTTTGGTTCACCACCCCTGTGTATATTGGTTCACAACAGCCTGCTGGGATATCAGGCACACATACCACAAACACAAACTTGGAGGCAAAACACTCATGCACACAAAATAAAAGTAAGTAAATATGTTTTTTAATTCTAAGTTTGAGCGCAAATGCCAACTCTGAACGCCTCCTCGCTTTCTCCTAATGTTCCAACTTCATCTCATGGCACCATTATGGTTGCTCTCCTACATGGTTTGGGAGCTATAAAATATGTCTCCTCTATGTTCACAGAGCAGAGTACCCAATAACTATTTCATCACCGTTAAACCCAGTTTGCATTTAAACTTCTATCAGACATCTAATTTCCCTTCATTTTCAAAAAATTTCAGCTCTTACGCGTGGACTATGATTTAAATTCTAACGCACCCCCCGATCCAGCCGGTGGCTCAAATCTGATTGCAGCAACCAATTTCATGCTGGCATTTGACGCGCTTTTGTATCTGGCCCTGACGATGTACTTTGAAAAAGTTCTGCCAAGTGAGTACAGATGTGATCAAAATAGACTACCATTTTAGTAATTTCTCCCCAACCAGATTTCCGAATGCACGCATTATTCATATATTTCAAGAACCACTCCGGCGTCAACATGAAGAAGATGGGCCAACTCGTTGCCATTGGCCAAATCAGTTCTTCTGTTTTCTTTGCCCTTGGTTGTTCGGACCTGAAACCTACATTTTTGCATCACTGACCTTTATTTCCCTTTCTATAAATTATGGCTTGCTGCCCTGTTGATGTTCATTTGTTTATTAATTCACTGTGCCGTGGATCAAGTCAGGGCTCCACACGTGCTAAGCAAATGCTATACCACCTAGCCAGCAGCCTCAGCCCTTGTCTTATTCCCTTGTAAAAGACGCTTTAGAAAGCTCATTTCTCAGCGGGTCTGCTGCTGCTGGACATTTATAGATGCTTTTGTGTGCCTAGCTAGCTTAGCAATTCTACATCCGAGACGGACATCAGAATCACGCAGGGAAACATATAGAAGGAAGAAAGGCAGCTCATGCCGGAGAGATGTCGATGCAGTTTCTCAGTGAAGGGAGCCAGCTACCTGGAGTTTTAAAAATCTTCCCAGAATATCACAACACAAAAATATTATTATCATCAGGGCCGAGTTGTTCAGGCTTGTACTACAAGATTTCCACAAAGGAGGCCAGCCTAAATCACTGTGTGAGCTCCAGGCCACCCAAAACTTATTAAGATCCTATCTCAAAAGAAAAGGCCACAGGACAGCAGAGGCTTGGTAGAGCTCAGTGGTGGAGCCATACACATGCTAGATAAGTTATGCTAAGTACTCTCCTGCTTTCAGAGGGCTCCTGGGCTTTCTCAATATTTTTTTTCTATCTATAAAGACATTCACATGTTCAGTTTTTTCCTGCTTTAAAAACACCTTTAATTTATCAACATAGCAAAATATTTTCTTTAATCCCAAATCATCAAATTCCTTGACTTTTGCCTACCACTCTTTCACAAAGCTTAAATATAAAGACTAGAAACAACTTTGTTCACCTTTTTTTCTTTTTCAAAAGAGAGTAAATATGAATGACAGGAAGAGAAGCTAATCCTGTGAAAATGCAGAAATCCCAGCAGCCTTCAGTGCAGGAAACAGGTAGCGGCTGAAAGCGTCAAACTTCCGGTTTCACAGAGAGCTGGGCACTTAGTGCGTGAATGAAGCCCGGCCCACGTGAGGGTGTGCCTGAGCTCTAAAATCCCCCACCCTTACAGCGCAGTTGCAGAATATTAGAGAACCATGCCCTCCACCTCCAATGCTGGGAAAACGGAAGCGATGATAAAGCTCAAATGGGTTCATTTCCACCAAGGTTGCTTGTGATGAACACATTCTCATAACAGCCGGTAAATCTCCTCCTTAGCTACAAACGATGCCATTTGTTTTCCTTAAATCTTATTATATCTTCCTTCCAAGTAGCTCACAGAGCCAGCCGTTGCTTCTTGAGGTCCTCTTTCTCTGCATAACATGACACTCGGACTTAAAACAGAATCCAGAAGGTCTAGGGGACCTTACCTTTTTAATCCCAAAGTTAAGACCATTTTGAGCACAGCGGTCAGATTTATGAAATTCCTCCTTTTAGAAATACTTGCAGTCGACTTCTCTTTATTACTATGGAGAGATCTTGGTGGGAATTTTTCCTGATAAAGCTAGAGTTGCTTCGTGTGGATTGTGACAGACTTGGCAGCAAAAGGTGGCACAGATGGAGGTGTGGCGGGGGAGGGGTAAGTGGTGGCTGACTCAACACTCACTCATCTCTCGGGTCTGTAGATGAGTATGGACACCAGCGGTCTCCCCTGTTTTTCCTGAAACCCTCATTTTGGGTACAACCACGAAAGCCTGCTCACGTGATTCTTGAAGATGGAATAGATTCCGCTCCTTTATCAGGTGGCTCGTTTGAACCAGTGTCCCCGGAATTCCACGGGAAAGAATCCATCAGGTAACAAGGATAAGAACAGAGACACAGCCAAGGTGAAGGAAGCTCAAAATTTAGCACCGAAAGCAAGCAAAGCAATCTTTAGGGTCACTAGATGGTCAGGGGTGTCTCCACCCAGCTATATACATTAATTCACACTGGAAGGATGAAGAAAACTCATGTTTCAGTTTTACATGAAACAACATGTCAGGTTTCACATGTGAAAATAATTCAAGACTTTCGCTTTGACTTGTGGTTCCTTTTGATTTTTCTTTTAAATATTTCTTTTTAATCTTCTGAGATTGTAACATAATTACATAATTTTTCTCTCCCTTTCCTCCCTCCAAATTCTCCAGTACACTCCTCCTTGCTCTCTTTCAGGATCATGGCCTCTTTTTCATTGACTGTTGTTACAAGTATCTGTTGTTTCTTCTCCTGCTGTCACTCGCCTGCCCCATTTCTTTGATTAGCTGCGCTAATCACATTGGTCCCGCTTCGCTTCATTCATTAAAATTCCTTTTCTCCCTTAAGAGTGTGCTGTCTGTTTTTCTCTTTCCCTGCCTTTGCCTCCTTTCCTCCCTCCTTCCTTCTTTCTCCCCCTCTACCCTTCTTCCCTCTGTCTTGAACCTCTGGCTTTGCACATGCCAGACACCCCTATATCACTGAGACATATCCTCTGCCCATTTTGAACTTTTTAACTCTTGAGACAGGGCCTCACCAAGTCCTCCAACCTAGCCTTTATTTGACTCTGTAGCCAAGGCAGGCTTTGAACTTGCAACCTGGCAGTTTCCACCTCCAAGATAGCTGTGGTAAGAGGTTTGCCCCACCAGCTTAAGCTCCAGTGGTCACATACACACGTGTACACACACACACACACACACACACACACACACACACACACACCGTAGAGCCGAAGGAAAAGGAGAAGCAGCAGAGACAGACACAAGAGGCGCTCAGGAGGATGTGTCCCACAGAATGTGACACCACATTGTCTACTTCCCAGTAAGAAAACAAGAACAGGTCCTCCGGCTGCCAGTGTCAGCTCTTCACACACACACACACACACACACACACACACACACACACACACACACACACACACCCAGTCACGTCCCCCAGCTTGTGATCTCTCATCCCTTGAGCCTCTGAGCTCCCAAAGCCCACTGCATTCCTTTCTCATCAGTGCCTTATGCTGGTATTAGTCCCAAATAAGCTCAGCTAAGAAAAGAAATTATGTCTCCAAAAAATGTGTTTCTTTATTTTCCTTTCTCTCACCTTTCTTCAGCACCACCCGCAAGTGTGAGGACCGTGAATTGGCTGCATAACGTTCTCAAAATAGAAATAGGGAAACAAGTTGTTCAATGTGAATGAGCTCTGGATTGCTCGATGGATAGTAGATGACAAGATAAGAAATATAAATCTGATTCAGCTTGTGAATTCCACTCCCCGTGGATGATAAACTAAAGTGCAATTCCAGATCTAGAATAGTGCTCAGTGCGGAAACTTCGCCCCCAGCCATGATCACCATAGTCTAACCAGCATCTTCTGTGCTTGTTGAATATTTACCATGAACCAAGCGTAGCATATGGAGCGAAAAGCTTTGTTCCCCCCCCCCAACACGGGTGAAAATGCTCTAAAATGTCAGCTGGGGAAAACCATAGCTTACCTGAGCAATCGGAAAGTAAGCGGTACGAACAGGATGAACTCAGGTGGGCAGGAGAGCGAAACCCATGTCTCCAGCTCATGATCCATTGCTTCTCCACCTTGTTCTTCCTCTAAACGTGCCTTTGAAGCTCTTCAGCGAAGAGAACTACATATCCATCTCCAGCATCCTTCAGGACTTCATGGTGGTCCTTTCATTATTGTATGCCCATGTCATCTCTCATTCTAGGTCCTCACTTAGCAGTACAGAAATGATCTTGTTCTTAAATGCTAATGTCACCTCCCATCCCAATACTTAGCGTGTGACTCTCTGCAGCACAACGTGTGCACAGAGTTTACTACTCCCCCAGACATGCTAATAGCCTAGAAGGCAGGGGAGATTCTGCCACATAGCCATAGCTGCCGGCTCTTTCTGTATCCTGAAAATAAGACCCATCCATCCCATGAACCAAACCAGAAGGCCCGACTGAAGAGGCCAGTTGCCTAACCATACCTTTTCTCATTTGCAGAATCAGAAATATTTCAAAAGAATACAAAGGAAAGCCCAGTAAAATAGAAGCCTTGAAAGGTAAATAATAATAATAATAATAATAATAATAAAAGTGATAGACTTTTAAATTTAAACACATTCTATTTTACTTTTGATGAGCGGTTCTTGGTGATGTTTTAAATTTGAAATGTTATTTAAGTTACATGGTAAACTTTGCCGTTCCACACTTTAGTTCTATTTTTATAAAACTTAGGATGAATGTGTTAAAATACAATGTATTTAAAACCTATACAGTGTGATACTGTGTCAATCTAAGTAGAATTTGAGCCTTCCATCTTCAAGTTGGAAGTCTTCTCTTGTAATTCAAAGTACTATGTGTTTTCCTTTTTTTAAAAATAAATAAATACTTAAAATTTAAAAAGATATTTATCATAAAGGACTTATGGCCATGTAGTATTTTATTATTAATCTATTCTTCCATTCAATGTTAACAAATACTTTTCCCACACAGGGCAATGTCAATGAACCTATGGCTGAAACATGCTTCATTCATTCACAATACCAAATTACATTTTCTCAAAGAATATTCTATTTATTCAAGGAGATAAAATAATCCAATTGGCTCCATAGAAGGATTGTGTCATTGTAGTTATTTTCTTGTTCCTACCTCCTTTTTGTTATCATCCACCTGTCCTTCTGCCCTTCCAGACCTGACATTGGACATATATGAAGGCCAAATCACAGCTTTACTTGGTCACAGTGGAGCTGGGAAATCAACACTGTTAAATATCCTTAGTGGATTATCTGTCCCTACCAAAGGTAAGGATTCAGGTTGGTAAATAAATCAGCCACCAACATAGAATCCTTCTGCTTACAAACAAACACAGACACCAATGGAAATAAAGCTCGTTTGTAGTATTATTCTAGAAAAGGATGTACTATGTATTATGTATGAAGGTTGAGTATTATTATGGCTATCATTTTCTTGGTCCTTAATGACCATGTGGCATGCCAACTTGTACGTGTTAGCTTAGGCTGCATGACAAATACTCCAAAATGCAATGGCTTAAAATAGAAGTATGTTTATCATTTCTGAGGATTTCTGTGGTTGCTCTGTACAAAACTGAGTAGGCCTAGGTGGTTTAACATGGCCTTACCCACATGTTTAAGACTTCCGTTAGGACAGCCTTCATTCCCAAAGGGGCTAACTTAAGTGGCTTCATGAAATGAGGAGAAAGAAACTAAATCACAGATGGAATTCTTCCTCAGCCTTGACTCCTATCACACTTTCCAAGGTCTCGGCAGGCACATAGCCAAGCCAAAATGGGGGCGGGGAGGAAGGGGTTCATATCTGTACTACATGGTCACAGGGAAACTGCAGATGGGAGCTTTTTGTTTTTAAAGTACCTTACAGCAAAAATAGGAGTGGAGCAGTTGAGATGTCTCAACTGATAAAGTCATGGCTGCATAAGCATGTGGACCTGACTTTGGTTCCCAGCACCCACATAAAACGCTGAGGCCTTTGTGCCTGGAGAGATGGCTCAACTGTTAAGAGAACTTGTTCTTGCAGAAGGCCTGGGTTCAATTCCCAACACTCACGTGGTAGCTTACGAGCATCTGTAATTCCATTTCCAGGTGATCTGACACCCTTTCCTGGTATGTGACAGGCTCGCGTGTGATGCATGTATATAAAGAGGCAAACATACGTGTAAAAATAAAAATCAAGTCTTCAAAACAGAAGAAAATGTCAGGAGAACCCAACAGCCCCTTCCTTTAATCCCAACACTGGGCAAGCAGAGAGGGGAAATTCCTTGGGGTTCTCTGGTCAGTCAGTCTAGATGAATCCATGAGCTTCACTCAGATTCCATGAGAGTTTTGTCAAGAGTAACCTCTGGCCTCCATACACATACGCACATGCATTCATGCATATACACGTACCTACACGTATCAATGCATACACTCATCAAAAAAAAAGAAAGTTGAGTTAAATAAACCTTGAAAATAAAGCCATATATCCAAAACTGAATGAATAAATTGACAGTTTTTATGTATAACTACTTCCATTGGCTCACTGTCCCGATATTAACGCTTGATTTTCACAACAGGTTCCGTCACCATCTATCACAATAGATTATCAGAAATGGCTGACCTAGAAAGTGTGTTCAGGATCGCAGGAGTTTGTCCACAATCCAATGTTCAATTTGACTTCCTTACTGTGAGAGAAAACCTCAGACTTTTTGCTAAAATAAGAGGAGTTCCACCCCAAGAGGTGGAGAAAGAGGTACGTACACATGTGTAGGACCGCTTTTTTTTTTTGGTCCGAATGTGAATGCTAAGGCCCATTTGTGTCAAGATGCATTTTTTTTTCAATTTCTTTGCGTCGATATGTGGTGTTAGGAAATCCAATTTAAGCAAGGATATGTATATATAATATATAAGCTGCCCTTGTTTAACATTGAATGCAAAAGATCATTTGCTCCTCGAAGTAACCCTCTGAGACAAATGCCATTGTCCTCTCTGTCTTACCTATAAGGAGACTCAGGCTCAGAAAAGCAAATGACTCAACCAGGCTTATGATGTAGGTGAACACGGGGTGTCATTAGAACCCACAACCCTTGACCACAGAGTCTATGCTTTTACCCATCACAAAGAACAGCTTTGTACTGATGAGGAAGGGGAAAAAAAGAGAGAGAATATTGTGTGTATGTTTCAACACTTGTAATTTTTTTCAGGTGCAAAGGGTTTTGCTGGAATTGGAAATGAAAAATATTCAAGATATCCTTGCTCGAAACCTAAGTGGTGGACAGAAGAGAAAGCTAACTTTCGGAACTGCCATTTTAGGAGATTCTCAGGTAAGTCAGTCAGTGGTTTTACAGGTAATTTTCAATAAGAATTCAAAACTTTGTTTTGCAAAGGACCTATGTTGCAGAAATATTTAGCATATGCAGCATAAGAGCAAGCCTGGCATAAGGCTCCTTTAAACCTAGAGAGTAAGGAATCTATGCTGCTCCCTGGGAGAGTTTTTCTCTTTAGAGGAAAACCCTATCTGTCACTTCCCTCTAGATTTTCCTCCTGGATGAGCCCACTGCTGGGCTGGATCCCTTTTCAAGGCACCGGGTGTGGAATCTCCTGAAGGAGCGCAAAGCAGACCGTGTGGTCCTCTTCAGCACGCAGTTCATGGATGAAGCTGACATCCTGGCTGGTAATTGCTGCTTCCTTAAGCATCGTGATGAGGACAGTCAGGGACCTAAGCACCATGGACCAGTGTTGTGAACAGCTAAATTTTAACCTACTCATCTAAACGTGTGATGAAGTGTGCATTTAGCACAAACATATTAACATCAATTATTTTACCAGGTCATGTATGTGCATGCACGTATGGGTATGTGTGTGTTCATGTGCATGTAGATATACGTGTGTATGTGCATGTGCTGCCCAGAAGAAACCCTGGGCATTGTTCCTCAAGAGCTCTACCTTGTTTTGCGAAACAGGATCTCTTTGTAGGTTAGACTGTCTGGTAGGGAGCCCCAGGGAACTGTCTGGCTCTCCCTCCAAGTGCAAACTGCCTAACTTAGCTTTCTCACAGGTTCTGAGATCCACAGGTCCTGAACTTGCACAGCAAGCACTTTCGTGACTAGCCGAGCTCTCCAGCTCCATTTCCGCATATCTTGTACATGGGTCATTGAAAGTTGGGTAGTGGCACGAACTGCCAAGAAACTCACGGCGAAGTAAATGAAGTCTACCCTCTTAAAGCTTAATTCTTTTTTTCAGATTTGAGTCCTTTTGTTCAGACTTGAAATGTTCAAATGCTTTTAACGTTTGATCTATCGAGATGTGTAATATGAACCCACACGGTCTAGTTTGATCTATCAGGATGTGTAATATGAACGCACACGGTTTAGTCTCCTCGATGAGTTAGACGATGAGAAACAAGCCTGAGGAGAGATTAAAGGATTTGCGTCATGGAGTCCTCATTAAGTCCCATCTGGAACAGGAAACGTTTCTGGATTGAGTTTTGGAGCGTAAAAACAATTGTCTGTCTTTTCTCAAAAACAGTTGGCCCACTTCTGCGCAGACTTTCTCCTCTGCTTCTTCCTTTTCAGACAGGAAAGTGTTCATCTCCAGGGGGAAGCTGAAGTGTGCAGGCTCATCTCTCTTCTTGAAGAAGAAATGGGGGTTGGGTATCACTTAAGGTAAGGACAAGGCTCCCAGAGTCCTTGTGACTGAACCTATTTGTGAAAGCCCTTCTGCCTCTCAGCCCCGTGGGGTTGGGGATCAAATCTCCAGCATATGAACTTTGGGAAATATTATACCATCACAATGGCTTACTAAGCTATGGAGTCAGGAGTCCTATTTTAAACTCAAATCTATTGTCCAAATCTCAACCTGTCACCATGCGGTTATGATATCCATGTTTCTTAAGTTTTGACTTTTGTGTTGACTGGTTAGTGTTTCCGAGTTACTCGTCCGTAAGAAAGAAAGTAAACATAAAAGCAGTGAGGCAAACAAACAAACAAAAAGCCAAAAAAAAAAAAAAAAAAAAAAAAAAAAAAAAGTCTTAACGGTTCCATTCTGCTCTCTGAACAAAGTAGCCAAATGACATGAGGTGGCTTTCCTATCATGGCTTCTGCACTGACCCTTAGCCATGTGAATAATAGCTTGTTGTTATAACTTGGTTAACCTTCCAATTCTGACTTACAACCTAATTTTTATTTCCTAAGCTACTGTGTCTATGTATCTTAGAAACCAAACTATAAAATTCAATTTTCTTGTTCATAAAGTGGCCGCGAGTAAATGTTACAGAAAAATAGATGAGATTTTGCCTAGCCATGTGGTTTGCTAGGCAACATACAATGTTCTTGAAATAGAAAGTGCTAGCCAGGATCCCCACCCAAATCCTCATGGGTCTCTTCATGGACATTGGGACGATAATTTGCATAGCCTTTTATTTTCTTCTTTTAAACAAAAGTCAGCACATTTCAACCACTTATCGTTTATGTATTTCAAAAGAATATTTTTTGGCAAGGAAACGGCCTTGATGATTCTCTTGTGTGGTGTTGATAGCTACCTTGAGTGTTGTTTTTGTTTGTCTTTAGCCGTTTTCCACCAGTAGAGATGAAAAGCTGCCCCAGAGGCAGATGGAGTGAACCATCTAGACATTTGCAGAACAAGTTTGCCAACCCTTCCTTCCAAGGATCCTTGAAGAACATTATACCAGATGCCCCTCATATTATCCAAAACATTTTCTCAAATGCATTTTATCACCCAAGGAATGGCAGTAGAGAGGGAGGAAACGTACTTTTAATTTAATTTCCTCAGTGGATTTCGATTCTTCTTGAAATACCAAGCACTCTTGTAAGCCCATACGTAGTTTATGAATGAGTAAACTGAATTATTTCGACTTAAGCATCTGGTTTAAGAAAATAAATGCCTGACATTTTTAAGGGTTTGCTAAGTGTGGCCACTGTCACTGTTCAGTTTATCACATGACCTGGCGTGGTAAAAATCGTTGTTCTTAGCCACAAGAAACTACATGAAACTGTACCTTTTCAGTCGCCAAAGCCAAACTTCAGGGCCAGATCACCACAGATATTTTATCTACTGCATACTTTATAAATTTGACTTTTGCCTATCAGCTTACATTTGTACAAATGAGAATTAACTAGTGTTCTGAATGGATAGAATGCTGGTCTCCAAGAGTCTTTATCCTCATTCAGTGTTCTGCCATGGACACTACAAGGAAATCAAACTGTGGGCACTGTGCTTTCCACAGTGTTGATTTTTATCTGCAGCCCAGAATCTTTCATAACACTCCAGTGATGACTCTTACTTGAAGGTTTACTTGTTTACTTCTTGCTCCGCCCCCACTTGAGACAAATCCTTTATGCAGGATATGTAAATTTATACTCTCACTCTAATGCTTGCCGTATACTAAGAGTTTAATGAATTTACGTCGGATGACTAAATTAAATAATTGTCCTTATCTGGCAGGCATGCCTATCGAAAGTACCTGGCTCCTCTGAACCAGTGTAAAAATCCCATTTAGACAGCGCCAACTCTGGATATCATCTTCTACACCACTTACCATATGTACTTCCAATATTTGCTACATCCCTGGTGTTTCAGCTCCGTGTCTATTGATACTTTGGAGACTTGAATCATTGCCCACCTTCCCTCTCTACCATCTCTGAGTTGCCTGGTCAATAATTTTGATTAGCTTTTTTGTTTTCTTCCCACACTACTTTTTCCTGATCTCTTTGTTGGTTTCTCTTTTCCTGTTTACATGACTTATATCTTCCACACGACTCTGGTGGTCTTTTTCTGCACCAAAGAAATTAGGGGTTGTTTTCATTCTATTGTAGGTTGTGTCATAGAGTCTATGTCTCTTTTAAACATCAGTTTGCAGCTGAAGGAAGTCTGTGTTCCGAAGAACATCACATCACTGGTGAAACAGCACATCCCTGAGGCCAAGCTGTCAGCTGAAGGGGAGAGGACACTTGTCTATACATTACCCTTAGAAACAACCTATAGATTTCCAGGTAATGTGTATGAGCACAACAAAATAAAATCTGCATGCAGTATTTATTAAAGTAGCTATGGTGATAGCTGTGTAACTACAATCCATTGAGAGCTTATGATATGTTCGGATGTTAAAATGTGATAGGAAGAGTAAAAAAAATGACATTGTATCCATAGGAGGAAACATGGTATTCTAATTGTTGGGTTGAAACATTTGAACATGTTAGAGAGTTCCCTTCAGCCCTTCCTCTTTTGTGGCTAGCACAATATTTTAGCACTCACAGCTCAAGAAAAAAATTCAATTCTCCTTTGCTGACTACAATAGAATTGTATATGTATATGTTCTTGTATATGTTCTCTGGAATAGCCACTTAAATTACCTAAGCTCAAGAAATCCAAATTATGTAATTAGCCAAATTGTAAAAGCAAAACTAAGATGAAATTCATATTGAAATGCAAATGTATGGAGAGAGTTGACTATAAGAGGGTAATATTTGAGCCTATAGCACAAATGTTAAACAAAATGACACAGGATTTGAAAAATGGAATAATTCCTGTAATATTCATTTCTATGTCTTTGCCATATATGAGCTACAATTCCATATACTTGCATTTCTTAGTCTGAGGAGTATGTCCCCAGTTCATGTGATTGTTGCCATGGTGACTCACTGGCTGTGTGTGCCCTTTAGAACTTTGCCAGAGTCTTGACAGCTGTCCTGGACTGGGAATTGATAGCTATGGTGTTTCCATGACGACTTTGAACGAGGTGTTCCTGAAGCTAGAAGGAAAATCAGCAGTTGAAGAACCAGGTAATTAAAATGCAAAAAATACCCAGAATCATGTAAAGGTATACTCCGGGTGGTCTGTACCTCAAAAAGACCCATTACAAAGAGAAGATTACAAAATGTGAGGGTCTGTCACTTAGGCTCTTTGTAGACAAAACTGTATAAAATGTTCACTCATCGGTTGTCAATATCACTATGTCTAAAATCATTCTCCTCTCTATTACTGTTGAATGGGTTAGTCGGGCCATAAAACATAACCATTGATTCAAAACCTTTGCAATTTTGGGGGGTTGTATTATTGAACCAGAATTTGCATTGTTTGGTGGCTACTTCTTATCCATTGGAAATAGTTATTCGCCTACCTATATACAGATGCGTATGTGTACTACAGAACTATGGACTTGTAGACTGTGTATAGCTGCGTAACTATCTTGTGTGGAGACCTGCACAAATGTAGGCAGGTGATTAAGCATCCAGCCTTGCTTCTCTGTTTGCTTGTATCTTCTATAGCTCTAAGTAAGATTATTAAAATTACGACTCTAAGCCTACATGCGTCCAGTCCTAGGCTTCGCTCTGTTTAGGTAGGGGGATCACGTGTCTTGGATTTCTGTCATTAAGTTCATGTGTAGCCTTGGTAAGTCTTTTGTAGGAGTTGCCTTTCACCCTCCCTACTGTGAGGTCTCCTTTGACTTCGATAGTGCTGTTCATCCTGGGTTGTCTGCGGTAACCACACATAACACATCTTTAACGCACAGTACATTGACCCACTTCAATTTCTTCTTGATCTTTGAAATTAAGGTACATTTCCTGTAAATAGTATGTAGTTAAATGTTACTTTTTAATACATTTCTCAGGATATTAGTTATAGGAGTTGGTGGGCTGTTTGTATGTGAATGTGGTTATGTTTAACTCTGTCATATTGGTCCATCTGCTCTTTGATTCTGTGTTTCTGCTGGCCTTTCTTTTGTTTATTGTTACTCAACCATTTGACTTCTACATTGGTTTTTTTTTTAGTTGTGATTCTTTGTGTTTTTCCTATGTAAATGATAAGGATATTTATTTATAATGGCATTTGCACTGACGTTACTCTAATACCACAGAGAAAATGTAAGCATCTTCAGATGAATATAGTTTTATCAATTTTCCTATTTGAGAGTATATATACATGTATGTATAATTATTTCTGCACGTATATCTTTGCGTAGTCCAGCTTCATAGTTACTATTATTTTTTAAACTAAATACCAACAGTCAGTTTAAATTTATGAAACTGTAGATCAGTGTCTATGTATCTGTAGAGATAATTGGTTGGTGATGACTGTGATGATGATTGTGGAGAAAGAGGAAGACAGATGATAGATACATACATACATACAGAGAGAGAAAGAGAGAGAGAGAGAGAGAGAGAGAGAGAGAGAGAGAGAGAGATTGGGACAGACAGACAGATATAGAAAGATGATAGATAGATATAGATAGATAGATAGATAGATAGATAGATAGATAGATAGATAGATGATAGACATAGAGACAGACAGGCAGATATAGATAGATGATAGATAATACATACATACATACATACATACATACATACATGATAGGTAGGTTGATAGCTAATAGATAGATGGTAGGTAGATAGTTAATAGATGGATAATAGGTAGATAGTAGATGGATAATAGATAAATGATAGCTAGATAGCTAGTTAATAAATGGATAATAAATAGATGATAGATAGATAGATAGATAGATAGATAGATAGATAGATAGATAGATAGATAGGAAAGAAAGGGAAAGTAAAAATGGTGAATAAAATGAAGAGGGAAAGAAAGATTTTGGTGTATTTTCTCACACACAGTACCTCTTCAAAGTTCCTTTTTATTTCACATTTATCAACTACAATGTATATTTAAACCAAAGGCACTCATTAGTACTTCTTCTTTGGGACTTTCTAGTTTTTATATTTGTGTGGGAATTTTCAACTGAACAAAAAAATTCAAAATAAATATAATGTATAGGCAACGGATTCAAAAAAGCTTGAAAAACTCAAATAGTACTTTTTAAAAAGGAACTATAAATCTATATGAGCCAACAATTAAGGAAAAATTTATAAACATTTGGCATCAGCTCACAGATATCATATTCTCTGATTAGATTTTCATTTCCCCCTTTGCACAATGACTGTTTACTGGTCTTAAAGACCACAGGTCTTATTTTGAGACACAACTCATAAACTCTTTATTACTGAGGCTGGGTTTTTGTTTCTTTCTTTACTGAAACTCATCGCCGGCTTGTCAATGGTATCCATATTTTCAGCAGGTATAACCCTTTGCCGATTATAGATATTCTAAAACCCTTATTATCAATTCCAACATGAAGATCACATAACAAGATGACCTGTACTGAGACTCACTTTAATTAATTTTTTTCATGTGAGTTACACTTTCCTGTTTCTTCACATATCTCGCAATTTGCCCTGTATCTTGGACATAATTATATTCTGAAAGCCCAGAAGGCTTAAGAGGCCGTCCCAGAACATGAGATGGCTTGTCCTCTGTGAGGCTGCTGCTGCAGATGGCTCTATGGGTCTAATTTACCTTAAGCGAATGTCCGTGACTTAGGGAGGCCTTTATTGCCTTCTTCCCACCTCACAGTATTAAATTACTCAACCCCCTTAACAGCTAGAGAAACAGCCTCTCGCCACCTTTTTGTTTAAATGAACTAATAAGGCATTAACCTGACTCTCCCTGTGGTGGTCAATTTCGGTGGTCAAGTTGATGGACTTTGAAACCCCCATGGAAGCAAACGCCTGGAAATGTCTGTGAGGCGTTATCTAAATTAGGTTAATTGACATAAGGACAATGTGAACAGCGCTATTTCCCCAGGCTGAACTGAGTAAGGAGAAAGCAAGCTAAGCCCGAACATCCATTGCTCTCTGCTTCCTGGCTGGAAATATGAGGCGACCAGCTGCCTTCAGCTCTTCCCACCATCACTTCCTCTACCACTATCCATTAAATATGCCCAGTATATTTTGTCTCAGTATATCAATTTCCATCTCTTGACACAATGACTGGCCTGTGGTGGGCTGATGAGTTACACAAAGGCAGACTCTGCATGTCTTGATGACTGCTTTCTGCTTCTTGACACCATTGGTCGTTTCCTCTCATCTCCCAAGGCTGAAGGCGGGTCCAGCGGGTCCAGAGTTGTTTACTGCTTTGGGAATATGGAGACCAATCTCATTAAATAGAAGAGAAAACCCTTGAATTTTTCCTTTCCATGTGTTCATGTGGATAACGTGTGTCTGGGTGCCCGCATGTGTGCAACTAGGTATGGAAATCAGAGGACAGCCTTCGCAGTCCTTCCTCTGGTGCCCTCCAACTTTTGTTTGAGGCAGCTTTACTTATTCATCTGAAATTTCACTCTGTGCTCGGCATGCTAGCCAGCAAGATCCAGGGATAGAACTGTCCCTGTCTCCTATTTCACGTGCTGGAGCTACAAGTAAGCACCACCATGTTCTGCCATTTTTTTTTTGTCATAATTTTCAGGGATCCGAATCCATGTCCTCACATTTGTTAGAAAACTGCTTTATTACTGAGTCATCTCCCCAGCCACAATTACTCTATTCTATTCTATTCTATTCTATTCTATTCTATTCTATTCTATTCTATTCTATTCTATTCTATTCTACATCCCAGCATCAGCACCTCAGTGTCCTCCTAGTCCTCCCTCACACAACTCCCCCCTCCATTCCTCCTTCCCCTTCTTTTAAGAGCTCCATCTAATGTTTGGCTGTGGGTGTCTGCGTCTGTTTCCATCGGCCGCTGGGGGCAATTATTCTCCCATTATGACTTTGATCCTGTTAAAAGTCACAATGTTCTGATTCATCGTGTATTTGTATGTCTATGTTTGTGCCTCTACTTACAAGTCTGAGCTTTAAGATTTATCTTAGCTTGCTATCAGATTTATTTTTAGCATCATTCCTGGACATCGTCGTAGGTAGCTAGGGATACGAGAGAACAGGCAAAAGGCTTAATCAATTTTAAGTCTCCCTAGTAGAGACTATTATAGTTAAGCACTAGGCTTCTGACCTGTTGAAAGTTATGGCGTGTAGCACATTAATTTGTCTCATTCCTTTACCATGTCGTCAAGGTACACGCGAATACAGTCAGGACCTTGCTTAAACACTTTTCAAACCTCTTTATGTGTTTAACTTTCATTCCTTCTTTTTTGAAAACTGCTTTATTCTTAGATAATTTCACGCATCTGCACAATGTATTTTAGCTTTAGTTTTTTATGTCTGCCATTCTATTTACCTCTTAAATAATTTTGTATTCTTTTATGCATTTATACAACGTATGTCGATCATACTCACCTGTCACTACCTCCCCCAGTTTCTCTGGTGCTCCTTGCCCTGTCTCCCTCCCAACTTCCCATCTTCTTTTGTTGTTATTAATAACCTCCTAAGTCAAATCCGTCCTATGTAGATGCACATGGGTGTGTGGCTATTCATTGGAGGAGCATGGGCGATATGCCAGTAGCTGCATCAAGAATACTGACTCTCCCTCTGCCACCATCATGAGTCCCTCCTCCACCCACACTAGGATTTTGCCAGCTTGACCTTGTGCCATAACCACAGATACTGTGAGCCAATGTGTGTAGGGGCCGTGTCAAGTCTGGAAGTCTCTTTATATAGTTCTGTATACAAGAATACCCTTTTTAATTCCAACATTTGTTCAATAAATGATTTTTTTTCTCATTCTGGCTCTGAAGGCAGCAGCCAGCAATGCCTTGGGATGTGTGCATGAGTACAGTAGACCAGAACGTTGGTAAAATGCACCCAAACCATAGTTTCAGCAATGCATGCCTGACATGGGATTTTCACTAATTGCCTCCTCTGTGTCTTACAGAGGTTGACATAGTGGGAGAAGGACAAACAGAGAGATCTGGGGACACAGAGAGACTCATGGAGATGGAGCAGACTCTCTCCACACTTACGGAAACGAAGAAGACAGGCAGCATGGCTCTCTGGAGACAGCAAACCTGTGCAATGGCAAAGGCTCGCTTGTTGAAGTTAAAGCATGAGAGGAAAACGCTTCTCTCTGTGTGAGCATCAGGATGCTTTTGAGTTCTCTTACATAACATTAAAGATGACAAAGGTGGGGCAAGGAGAGAAAACGTTCTATACATCTAAGTACCATTGATTGCTAGGTGGGTCATTGGTCCTAGTGATTACCTATTAGGAGACTAGATGGTGGAGTTTATATTTGTCAGACAATTTGAAAGGAAAAGCTGAGGTGATGTAAGTTTTCGTGCCTATCTCCTTCGTTTCATGTTCTTCTCCATGGGATATCATGGACATGTTACAGGGGACCCTTTCTCCTAGGATCTGGGTGTCCAGATTGTGGGGTTGTACACCCACAAGATACATAGTGTGGGATACCCCAAGGGTAGAAGAACAAGAGAAGTGATCAAAGAATAAAGCTACAGTTTGTCTCCTCAAACTTAGAAGTAGGAGAGATGCAAAACACTCTTACAATATAGGCAGGGCTGGAGAGACGAGTCAGAAGTTAAGAGCACGGTCCTGAGTTCAATTGCCAGCAACTATATGGTGGCTCGTGGCTACCTATAACGGGATCTGATGCTCTCTTCCAGCGTGTTGGTGTACACACAGATAGAATACTCGAATCAACCCTTATATGCTTGTGGTGACAGCTTTATTCTCTGCAGGCTCTTGGTTCTGGGAGTTGCCCTTTGCCCTCTTCTTTTCGAAAGTATCAAGATGAAAATACTTCAGAGCGCTTACACTTGGGATCTTTCCCCACACTCGTACTTCCTTGCCCCTGGACAACAGCCCCACGGCATGCTCACTCAGTTACTGATCATCAATAAGACAGGTAATAACATATTTCCAACTCACATGTGTATCTGTATTTCATTCTTAAAGTGCCGAACAAGAACTTAGGATGGGGAGCGTACAAGAAAAGAAAGGTCAAAGGTAGCAGAAGGCAGAGGCAAGGAAAAGGAGAATCTACTGGAAACACATTTCATTCAACAATACCACAGAGATGTCTGAGATCTTATAGTCTCATTTTAATCATTTAATTACAGTGTTAAAGAGTATTCTACTGTGTACTTATACCACGTTGTGTTTATCAATCACCTGTAAATGGATCCCCCACACAAATGGTTATGAATAGTATTTTGATCATGAACAGTACTTTGATCAGTGATCGTGTGTATTTTTGTGAAGATCTTTTTTCATTTCTTTGGGGTATCCTCTTAGAAGTGGGATTGTTGGATCATATAATGCAGATGTTTAAACTCTTAAGGACCCACCAAATTGTTTTCAAAGTAAGTGTACGTGCATGCTAGCAACATATGCATTCTAACTCCTGAACCCCTCAGATGATTCCCCTTCCTGACATTTTATAAATATCGCAAATGTCCCATGATATCTTCTGTCTTGTGTGTATGCATTTCCTATGTTTGCGCATGTCTTTGTAAACAAGGGTGTGCATGCATGAGTATGCAGGTAGAGGCCAGAGGTCAACATTGGATGTTTCCCTCACTCATTCTCTACCTTAATTTTTTTTGTTACTTTCATTTTTTTTTTTACAGTCCACTCATTGTCCCCCTCCTGGTCCATCCTCCCACAGTCCCTCATCCCATTCCTCCTCCCCACTGTCTTCAAGAGGATGCCCCCCACTGCCAGGCCTCCTGACTCCCTGGGCCCTCAAGTCTCTAGAGAGTTAGGTGTGTCTTCTCCCACGGAGGCCAGACCAGACAATCCTCTGCTGTGTATGAATGGGGCCTCGGACCAGCTCATGTCTGCTACCTGATTGGTAGCTCAGTGTCTGAGTCACTGAAACTTGAACTCATTACACTGTCTCTTCAATGAGCTCAAGAGATCTGTCTGCCTCTGCCTCCCAATGCTGGTATTGCACTCACGTGCCCACGTCTGAATTTTTGTGCAGGTGCTGGGGACGGAACCTAGGTCATCACCTTGCTCAGCGAGCACACACGCTCTTGACTGAACAACCTTCTCAGTCCTTCTTTCTCTTCTGGTTTCTATTTGTGTTTTTGGTAATGGCTTACAGTGCTGAGGGCTCTTCTCATGCGCTCACTGACTTTCTCAGAGAAGTGTTCTCGCCAATTTTAGTAGAATTCCTTGAGTATATGTTTCTTCGTTTTCAGCACATGCCTAGGAGAGTTTCGAGAGTTACACACTGGTTGCTTATCTGGGTAGAAGCTCTTCAAAGTGACTCATGTCACCACGCTGCCTTCCTGCCTCAAGAAACTTATTTGAAAAAAATCAAGGAATCATCTCGTAATAGTGAATTCTGTTTTCAGAAGTTTAGGGATTAGAAATTACCTGTCATGAAAACCCCATGGCTATTCGTTACAAGATTCCAGAGGAAAAAGAAAAGCTAGTTCGAGAGTCCCACAATATGGGGCCACGGGTGTGATTCCCAAGCACTATCAAGAAAGATTTATCAGTAAATACATATGTTGTAGCATAAATTCCTAGAGCAACAAACCGACTTTTAATTCACGATGGCAAGGAAAGTACCTGTTGCAGCATTGAGCTACAAAACTGAGCGTGGACTTCTCTAGCTTCGAAAGACCTAATATGTTGGATTACATCCTAGAGGCAAGCATTGATGACTTTATCCAGTCTGTGGAGCGCCAGAACATAGCTTTGGAAGTCGATGCTTCCGGAGCCAGAGATGGCACGGACGACCCATCCTTCAACGGAGCCCTTACAGTGTCTGGCGGTGAGAAGGTACGCTGGTCTCCAGCGCAGAAACTCCACCAAGTGTGTCAAGACAACATAGCCCTGAGATACCCAGGTCTCCAGTGTAAGAAATAGAAACAAAAGCAAGTGCTGGATGTTTTTTTGCTTCGTGGACTTTATTTATTGATATGATAAATAATCCTTGGTTCTATCATGTTTGCCAACAAAACCCAGGTGTAATAGCAAAATACGTCATTCAAGTTTATATACTTGATGCTATATCTGAGGCCAGGAAATTCATATTTCCCTTTATAGATGTTATACCATTTAAATATCTTAGAAATGCTGTTTTGTCTATGACAATAAATGCTTTAAAACATGATTCTAGCCGTAGGCAAGACAGCTGACAGATCAGACACATTTTTTTTTATTCCAAATTTACTTATGCCAGGGGTTTGCTTTTATTTACACAGCATAATTTTTTGTTTGTTTGTTTGTTTTTGAGATTACAATTTGCGCACAGCATTTGTGGGATTCTTTTGTTATTATTTGAGGCCATTTTTAAAACACATCATTGAGGCTCTCAGTGTATCTCAGTGGAGGGTGCTGGACTCCTGTAATATAAGGCTGTGGGTGTGGTTCCCAAGCACCATCAAGAAACTACCACGACGTCGTCGCATCTTAAAATCCCAAATTTGGGGGTTGGGGATTTAGCTCAGTGGTAGAGCGCTTGCTTGCCTAGCAAGCTCAAGGCCCTGGGTTCAGTCCCCAGCTCCGAAAAAAAGAAAAAAAAAATCCCAAATTTGACTTTCTTTGGAAAAAGCGAAGGTCTTTGATAATTAGGAGATTCTGTTTATTATATTTGTAGAACCACAGCTTTTCGCTGGCATGCAATACCAAGAGACTGAATTGTTTCCCAGTTCTGATGGACGTCCTGAGCAATGGGGTACTGGGAATGGTCAAACCGTCAGCCCGCATCCGAACCGACAGAAGCACCTACTTCGTGGTAAGTTCAAGTCCATTGCAGCATCCTCCCTGATCACCTTTCAAAGCCCTGGAATCATAGCCTTTTGGAGTCCACCAAAACCATAGCCAGAACTTGGATTCACACTGGCTTCTGTGGCTTTGGAAAACCAGCCCCCTTCAAGACCCCTGGGCTTTTTAAGACTGCAAACTAAAACATTTTCCAGAGAGGAAAAGGAGAGGTCAAAAGCGAGAGTGTACGGCACTGTGGTTAATACGAAGGAATGAACAAACAGAATGAAATAAGAAAGAGGGGTGGGAGGGAGGGGAAGGAGGACTGAGAGACTCATTGCTTAAGAGGGGGGAGGAGGGAAGGAAAGGAGGAGGGGGAGACTCATTATTTTTACGAAAGCTACCCAAGAAAGAAAGAAATCAGGACAAAGCTCAGCCTGGAATTTCAGACTATCCTCATTAGACTCACTCCAGGTTCTTGCCAGAAATATTAACTCCTTGGCCTACCTTCGACCTACTACGCCAGCTTTTCCAAACTCTGCCTGGCAGCCACGGTAGCTTATGGGTGCCCGGGAGGCAGAGACAGGGGCTTCCCCAGGAAGCTGCTAACTAGTCTAGTTGTATCTGTGTTCCAATGAATGACCCTGCCTCAATATGTAACATGGAGATGGAGTGAGAGACAGCCATGACAGCGTCTGCCCCCTGCCCATACCCACACACACGCAAGCATGCATATACCATACGCACAGACCAAAAAAATGCTGTATTTCTAACCCAAGGCCTGAGCAATTGAACATAGATAGCCCTTCGAATTTAGAAACTGGGCGACCATCTTTTGGAAAGATTCCTTTGTTCTCAAGTACAGATTTAGGAAACACTGCTTTTCTAAAAATATTTTTAATTTTATTTCTGAACAGTTTTGTATCTGGTGTTTTCCCTAAGTGCATGTCTGTGTACCCCTTGTGTGACCTCTAAGGCCAGAAGAGGACTTCAGATCCTCTGAAACTAGAGGTGCAGAGAACCACCTCGTGGGTTCTGGGGATAGAACCTGGGTCCCCTGGAAGAGCAAGCCAGTGCTCTTAACAGCACAGCCACCCCCTGCCCCCAGCCCCATAGCTTTTTAACACATTTAAACATAAATACTTGGTACCAAGGGCCAAGCCCTGGACACAGTAAGCACACACTTACTTACTTGCTAACCACATAAATGACTATCAGAGATCAACATTGACTGTCCCATTCAGCTCTCTGGCTTCATGACTGCCATTAAAAATATGCTTAATCAAGCAATGGCTGTGCGAATCTTACAGCAACAATGGCTTTGGGCACGATAAGAGTTTGTGCATCTCCTTGAAGGGAGCTGCAGTGGCTACAATGAACACAACATTTTGCTGGGTTTTTTCACATCCCCTCCTCATACTCCACCTCTACTTTGGAATCAACGACGAGTACTGATCTGACCTCCTGATGTGCCTACTGTTTGACATGGTTCTTGAACCCAGCTGCCACATTTGGGATAATCAAAGATCAGTTGGGAAACTGAGGACGTTAGCCTCGACTTACCACGTCTTACCTAACATCACAGTGAATCGTAGAATGACTGACATAACAATACACTGTTAACGATTTCCAACTATGAAACGTTTTTGATTGATGTGTGCTCTTGAGGTCAAAACTAGCAAGTTTTGAGCACGGAATGAAGTAGTCCAAAATCAAGCTCACAAACTGGAAGGATCAAGAAAGGTTTGGAGAGCCCAACAGACACCTGAGGCATACAATCGATTTAGTGGTTCTAAAATTTATGCCAGAAAAAGAGACTCGGAATTTGTTCATTTGGATTTTCCTTTTCAGAATGAAATTACTAATCCTTTACAACAGCTGGGGAAGACCACGTTCTGGCTGACTCTGACCTCGGCTTGCCCTCCTTATATAGCCATGAGCAGCGTCACAGACTATAAGGTAATAATGAATTATGAGTAGCTGGAAATTGAGTTACTTTCTAAATTAGAAGCTGAAAGTATAGTGATACACACACACACTCACACACACACACTCACACACACACACACACACACACACACAGAGACACACTCACACACATACACATACACACACAGAGACACAGACTCACACACACAGACTCACACACACACTCACACACTCATATACACATACTCTTTCACACTCACACATACACTCACACACACTCACACACACACACAGAAACTCACACACACACACTCACACACACACTAATGATGCAGTTTTTAATTAATAAACTTAAATAATTCCGTGTGTTAAGTACAATCGTGCAGCTATACAAAATGAAATGCAAAATTGAAAAACAAGTCCACTCATATATCACCAATAGATTTTCAATCTAAAAGGTACTGAAACATAGAGAGTCCTTAAATCAATTTTCAAATGAACAAATGCTTGAGCAAATGTTTTACTGAAGGAGATACACCTGTGGGAAATATCCTAAGAACAATGGCTGACCCCATGAGTGATCAGAGATGAGAAACCTTTACCCAAAATGGATCTTGGTTCAAATGACTGGCGTGAACCAGTCTCTGCTGCTGGAAAACAGAAGCTCTCATGCAAGCTGGCCCCCAAGATGCCCATCCAGATACGAATCAATAAACAATTCTGGTATAACCATGGATGCAGTAGAATATTTCTCAGAATAAGTATTTTAAAACTTCCAACGTTCAAATGACAATTTGTAAATTCCAATTTATAGCTGATTTTTTTCTGGTTCAAATGAATCTTTGCTGTCTATAATTTATAGAATATAAAATATGGCAATTGTATATCATACAATTACGTGTTTGTTATATGTAATAGCTCAAAATTACCATGTGAAAATGTAAATATAATCACACATATGGTGTGTAGTATATGTAACTGTATTTATCATATAATTATCTCCACTAAATATGGTATTTTAAATTACTTAAAGGGCTGAGAGATAGCTTAATTGGTAGAGTGGTTGCTTACTATGTATGAAGTCCTGGGTTCAGTCCTCAGGGCTACATAAAATCAAATACGGTAGTGCTGCAGAAGGACCTTGCTCTGTGAGTTTAAAACTAACCCGGATTTATTAGACCCTGTCTCAAAACATAGTTAAATCAAGTCACCTCCATAGTATTGCATACACATTTTATACGTGAAATTACACAATTATATAGACAGAGAGAAATGGGTTGCTCTATAGATAAGCCTTCCTTTCACACACCCAGCCCGGTAAGTCCCTGCCCACTCATGGTGTTATTTGATTATAGAAAATCTCCCTCAGGTACCTCCCAGGTACGTGATAAACCTCAGTGTGACCTTCGCCAACGCAGCCCATTGGTGGCTACATCTGTCATCACCCACCCCTCTCAGCCTGGGTTGTACTTAGACTGGGTTGTACTTACAGTCCAGAGTTATTATAAACAACATTGACATTAAATATTCATCAAATCAATCTACGTTTCCTTAAAATTCAAGCTGAAGTCACACTGTGTGTCTCTCTGTTCTCTCCTGCACAGAACAAAGTGTGGTTCCAGCTGCGGGTCTCCGGCCTCTTCCCTTCGGCTTACTGGTTCGGGCAGGCACTGGTGGATATTCCGCTGTACTGCTTTGTCTTCCTCTTCATGTCTTTAATGGACTACCTCTTAGGCTTCCAAGACGCCACGCTTATTGTTATAACTCACATTCTACAAGTAAGTGCAAAACGACTGGGAAATGCAAACCGCTTTCACGGGCAGCGCTGCGCCAGGCACTAACTGTGAGACCCCTGTTTGGAGCATGCGTGTTTTCCTGCCTCGCATTAGTCTCTCTCTGAGACCCACACTCCTGTTGTTTTCAGATCCCGTGTTCTGTTGGCTATGCCATATCCCTGATCTTCTTAACATACGTGATTTCCTTCATTTCTCGCAAGGGGAAAAAAAACAGCGGCATTTGGTCACTTTGCTTCTATATCGTAAGTATGTTGTCACGTGTGGACATTTAATGGGCACATGGGATATAAACTTCTAAGCCAATACTTTATGCCTTTCGTAAAAATGGTCATTAATATTTTTCAATCCCAAGAACAGATAGCTTTTGAAATCTGCACCCCTCCCCCAGCCTATATTTACACTCGACTTTCATTAAATGATCATTTTGTTTTTAAAAATATAAAATATTGATTCAGAAGGAGAAAAACAGGCATTTTTCCTGAGAGTGGAGTGATTAGAAAGGCCTCCACAGCCTACCAAACTACAGATTCTGTTACAGGCATAGTTAAAAGTAGAAACTATGGGGGCTGGGAAGGAGGCTCTTTAGTTAAGATCACTTGCTGCTCTTGCAGAGAACCCAAGTTCAGTTCTCAGCTCCCACATCAAGTGACTCACTCCTCTGTGAGTCTGGTTCCAGGAGACCTCATGACCTCTTCTGGGTTCCATATACAATGCACTCATACATACATACATACATACATACATACATACATACATACATACACACACACATACATACATACATACATACATACTCTCACATATATACATACATGGAGAAGTCAGAGTCGAAGTTTGGAATGAGGGACTGCCACATCTTCCTCCCATCTGAGTATCCAGATTTAAAGATGCAATGTGTGACATACCGGACAGGAGACTTTAAAGGGGGACACAACATGATGTCATCATTTTCAAGGTCGTGTTCAACCCTTAAGTTCTAAATTGCACCAGTGTGTGTTCTCCCGGTGCCATTTTTGTTATGTGCTGTGTGTGTGTGTGTACGGTGTATATGTGTTTGTGTGTGCATTGCCTTGTGTGCCAACCTTTTAGATTAATTTACAGAAGCGAAAGGGAAAGGTGGACTATATTATCTTCATCATGAGACCTCTTGATCTGAAAGCATGAAATTTAGAGCAGCTAACACATATGTTTGTACCCCGTCTAGATCACCATGTTCTCGGTGGTTGCAATGTTGCTGGATTTCAATGTGGATGCTATACTGTACTGCATCATCTTTTTACTACCGCCTTCCACTCTGATTGGATGTCTGATCTTATCTATGCATGTAAGTGAGACTACTGTCTAACATCCCGGAGCTCATGACAATGTATAAAAGCTTGACATCTTTGTGGGTCTCTAGAACTTGCAGAGCATGCAAGAGGGTTCCAGTGGATTTTCTCCCAGATGGGACAGTGTGTTCTGCTTGACTTTTAATAGAACACATGGAGATGAATAGGACTAGGCGGTGGGAAACATAGCGGTGTTCACGGTCATTTTATGCCTTTCATGTTTCTAGGCTTACTTCACTTTGAATGTATGTGGATAAAATGATGTTAAGCTTCATGATTTGGGGGGTTGGAGAAGCATCCTATATAAATAAATTCCCTTCTTTCTATATAATACCTATACCACTGTAAGTGGAAGAATGGTGCCAGGCTTAGTAAAGGGGTAGCAATGAGGGGGAAGAGAGGAGGCATCATGGGAGAAGCAGGGGGCACGGGAAGTGTCCGGAGTTCTGTCGGATAAAACTAAAAGTAGGTCTCTCATCATCTGAGGAGGCTGGCTCAACCTAACCCAGATCCTCTCTCACCAAGCGATCAATGAAACTCATGGCTTCAGATGAAACCTCTTAGACCAGGCACACCAGCTCCTCAGGGCACATGTCAGAATGAACACTTGCCTGAGATTTCTAGTGCACTTGAGAAAATGTCATTGAAAATTCATATTCCTAATGATAAAAAAAATCTGTGAGATGAAATTTTCCTATTTAACTACTTTTCTTTCTTTTCTAGCTTTTCATATATCGGATCTCTCCTGAAGAATCAATTGTAGAGCCATTTCTGGTATTCCTCATTGTAAGGATGGGTTCTAATTCATACTCAGCAACTTTAATTCATTGACATGCTGTATTTTTATTAACATAGAGATGAGATTTTCATAATATATACAAATATAATATTTGCAAAGTCAGAGACAACTATTTTTATAAAGATTAGCTGACAAGATAATTACTTGCCAAATATGAAGAACTTTTGTACCTGTGATAGAAAAAATTATAGCCCATAATTATAGCTGATTTGTAATGAAAATGAATGATTTCCCAATGTTCCATGGAGGATGTTAGAAATTTATAATGTTATCGAATATAACTCTCGCCAAGAATTATTCCTAGTTCACTTCATACTAAGATAATGATCTTTTGTGTTTTCTAATGTACCCCCCCCCTCTCTCTCTCTCTCTCTCTCTCTCTCTCTCTCAGCCTTTACTTCATGTTTTCATTTTTATTTTTACCCTTCGATGTCTGGAATGGAAGTTTGGAAAGAAAACAATGAGGAAGGATCCCATCTTTAGGTAGGAAGAGATCAAACTGGGGGGTTATTTTGTTTCACCCATCAATATTCTTTTTCTTTTCCTTTCACGCGTAAACAAGCCAATTAATAACTCTAAGCCACTGTGTTAGGACAGACTGTGGCAGAAGGACATACGGACATACTGAGGCTAACAGAAGCTCAGATACACAGGCCAAACAAGACTATGATGTAGTGACAGAAACAGAGCCACACTGCTGACAGTCAAGTCTCTGACGGGGCATGCAGTGCAACCCTGGAAGGCTGGATCTAAAAAACTATCGATGTGAATACAGGGTTAAAAAAAGATGCTACCATTTGTCCTGTACATAGGCAAGATACATTTTGGATCAAAGGTTTTATGGGTGGGTTGCTATCCTTATCCCTGGGAGTCCTGTCTAAGTGGCCTCTTCAGGATCCATTTCCCTCACTACTAGGAATCTCAGCTAGAGTCACCCCCTTCAACCCTCTGGGGCCTCTTCCCATCTCAGATCTCTGGCATGTCCTACAGATTGCCCCCAACTGATTTCCATTCTCTTGTCCAGTCCTCTCCCACCTTCTTCCCCACACCTGATCCCCATCCCCTTTCTGCTCCTACCCAGTTACCTCCCTTGGGTGCCTCTTTGGGTCTCTGGATTGTAGTATAGTTGTCCTTTCTTTCATGCCTCTGACCACTTATAACTGAGGACATATCCTGCTTGTGTTTCTGGGTCTGGGTTACTTCACTCTGGTTTAAATGGTGTGGAATTGGGTATTTCATGTGTTTTCTTGAGTGTAGTTAGCCTCTGCGGGTTGGAGTTTTCCTTCTAGTATCCTCTGTAGGGCTGGTTTAGTGGAAAAGTATTGTTTAAATTTGGTTTTGTCATGGAATATCTTGGTTTCTCCATCTATGAAAAAGTTTTATCTATGATTGAAAGTTTTTCTTGGTATAATAGCCTGAGCTGACATCTGTGGTATCTTAGAGTCTGCAAGACCTCTGCCCAGGCTCTTCTAGCTTTTAGAATCTCAGTTGAGAATTTGGGTATTATTCTGATAGGTCTGCCTTTATATGTTACTTGGTCTTTTCCTTTGAAGGTTTTAAAATTCTTTGTTTGTTCTGTATATTTAGTGCTTTGATGATTATGTGACAAGTGGATTTTCTTTTGCAGTCCAATCTGTTCAGTGTTCTATAAGCTTCCTGTACATTTATAGGCATCTTTTTCTTTAGGTTAGGGAAGTTGCCTTCTATGATTTTGTTGAAGATGTTTTCTGGGCCTTTGAGCAGGGAATCTTCTTCTATTCCTATTATTTTTAGGTATGGTATTTTCATAGCATCCCAAATTTCCTAGAGGTTTTTGTCATGAATGTTATAGATTTTGCCTTTTCTTTGACCACTATATTTATTTATTCTATTGTATCTTCTATGCCCGAGATTCTCTCTTCCATCTCTTGTATTCTATTGGTGATGCTTGCTTCTGTATTTCCTGTTTTCTTTCTTAGATTTTTCCACCTCCAGGATTGCCTCAGTTTGTGGTTTGTTTGGTTGGTTATTTTCTATTTCCCTTTTCAGGTCTTGGCCAGTTTCATTCATATCCTTCACCTATTTGATTGATTATATTTTCCTGTGTTTCTTTATATTTATTTGCTTCCTCTTTTAATGCCTCTACCTTCTTAAATGTATTTTTCTGTATTTCCTTAAGGGATTTATTCATGTCCTCTTTAAAGGCCTCTATCATCTTTAAAAAATTGGATTGATTTCAAATCTTCTTCATGTGCTTCAACTTTCTTAGGATATCCAGGGCTTGCTGTAGTGGGATAGTTGGGCTCTGGTGGCACCATATTGCCCTGGATCCTGTTGACCTCTTTCTTACACTGTCCTTTAGGCATCTGTTTTTCTGTTTTTCCCTGGTATTGGCTGGATGATCCTGATGGCAGCAGGGCTTCAGGTTGGGGTAGCCCTGGGTCAGACAATATAGGTCAGGAAGCCTGTCTCTGCTGGCCATGCCTCAAGCTGACACCACTGGCAAAGGATTGGTGGGGCAATGTTCCAAGTTGGTTGTTCTTGGAGCTCCATTGGCCTCCACTCAATAGTAGGAGGCTCATAGGGTCATACAGGGGCCTCAGGACTAAAGAACAAGCCCAGAGACACACAGTGGAGCTCAGGGGACAATGCACAACTCATCTCTGTAGGCTGTGTCCTAGGCTTACCAACTGGGATGGTGGGCAGATCAACTGGGATAGGACTGGTAGGGCAGGGTTTCAATCTGGTTGTTTTCGTTGCCCCTGAAGGTTTCCACAATGAAGCAGGATGCTCTTAGGTCCCACAGGGCTCCTCCAGACTGAGGAGAGAGCCCAGAGTTCACTTAATTGACTTAATATTGTGCGTGTCTTAGGCAGGTAACCACAGCTGCTCCAAAACATGTTCATGTGTGCAACCATTGTCGTGACCAGAGAATATTTCACAGCACTCCTCCCCATCCTCTGGATCTTGCATTGCTTCTGCCCACTCCTTCCTGTTGTTTTCTGAGCCTTGAGAAAGGGGATGGAGCAGATTTTCCATATTTGACTGAGTACTCACAGTACTGATTTCAAATACTCTGGCCATTTTCCCCCATGAGAACATAGTAGTTTACGTTGTTGGGCTATACTATTTTCAAAAGGATTCTTCAGATTATTACTGAGCTATCCACTAGCATTGAAAATTAATTTTTATTCTACTCAGCAGAATAAAAGATAGGTAAAGAGTGGTAGTGCTGTTGACCAGGGCAAGGGGAGTCACACGGGATGAATGTAGACTGTACCGAAGAGAAACATCATACATTTCTCATCTCGTGGTCTCCTGGAGAATGGGTTTTGAACAATGAATCTCGGTTGACACAAAGATAAAAGCCACAAGTCGATCATGAGTGGGTGGTTCTGATCTTAGAATCTCTCCAAGAAACAATGATGTGCATCAAAACCCAGAAGAGCCAGAGGGTGAGGATGAAGATGTTCAAATGGAGAGAATGAGAACAGCGAGTGCCTTGGCATCCACCAGTTTTGATGAGGTAAGCACACAAAGTAGCTAACTTACCAACCAATGCAAATTTGTGTTCGTTAAAGCAACTGGTCTACCAGACTAGTTCTATGATGATGGTTCGTTCCCTTCATCCTAACAAAAGAGAGTAGCTGTTAGAAAGTGGTCATCATTATTGATTACATCTAAATGAGCAGATTGAAAGTCAACATTTCCAATTCCTTAGTGAAAACTAAAATCAGAATACAGATTGTTGTGTTAGAAACTCGGCTCACCTCTGGACAGACCACACCAGACCAAGACAGACCACACCAGACCAATACAGTTCCACATGAGAGAGATTTATTGTACGGGAAGGGGCAAAGGGGGCAACAGAGACGACAAGGGAAAAGAGAGAGAAGAACAAGCAAAGGTCAGGAAGGGTCTGCTTCGTATTTGGCTAGTGACAGAACTGCTCATAGGTTAGTGGGAGGTGAGCCAGGTGGACGCTGGGAATATATGATGATTGCCATGGCAACAGATACATGGGCCCCTGTCCCCTATGGATGATGTCACTGTCATCTCTGGGTTCAGAGGCGATCTGCAACCATAAAGCTGATTCCTGATACCAACACAGGTGAAATCACTAAAGTCATGAAAGACTTTGAGAAAAATGAGAGAATAGTGACAAATGTCACTGTTTTTAGTGAGAATGTGCAGTATTCAACATAAGACACACTGTCTGGTGCTTTTCTTATCTTTTGCATGTTTGGGAAATTAGGCAGGCTATATAAAATACTGTGGTTTTTGGTAGATGTCTTTGTAGGGGAGGAACATGGAATTCTCTCCAAAGACGAGGGCTAGGATAGAAGAGTAGTGGGTTAGGACAGAGCCTACTAGGATCTCTTTGATGCAGAACTAGGGCAGTGTAGGGGATACAGCTCATTTAGTCTGGAGAGAACAGCCTGACTTGACATTCTTCTCATTTACAGAAGCCAGTCATTGTTGCCAGCTGCCTACGCAAAGAGTACGCAGGGAAGTGGAAACACTGCCTTTCTAAGAAGAAGGCTAAGATAGCCACCAGGAATGTCTCATTCTGTGTCAGGAAAGGTCAGACATGTGGGTTTCAATAGTTGGCTCAACTTTCCTGGTTCCTGAGGAAAATCCTTCACACACTATCTGCTCACTCATATTTGGACCCCTCACCAGGGTAGCCTGACAACTCCTTTATACATTTCATTTTTAAGTACACTTATTTCACTCCAAGAATTGGGACCCAGCCATATCTACTTAAGAATCAACACTACTCTATGACCCATGAAAGTCATTAAATTTCCTCTTAAACTCACAAGACTAACATTCTAATGTTTATTAATTTTTTAAAAGAGAATTGGTTGGCGGGGGGGGGGGGAGATGCAGCAGCATATACTGAAGGCTTATCCTGCCAGTGTTGGAGGAACTTAATTTCTCTCATTACTACCAAAGACTTAAGATCACAGGAAACAGAATCAAACACTCTTAATTTCTAAGAATGTCTTTCTAATTTCTATTAATGTAATCTTAGGAAAATACCTCATTCTTGAGACTTTTTATCACCAAGAATGAAAGAAGAGATTGTGATGATACCTTGGGATAGCTATGACCTTTAAATGGTACACAATGTACAAAACATATCATATGACACACATCAGACAGTGAGAGTTCAGACTATGTTTCATGCTTAATTTTACTGTAAATTTAAGCTCAATTTAATTCCTGTGTTTCAGGTGAGATTCTAGGATTGCTGGGACACAATGGAGCTGGCAAAAGTACATCTCTTAAAATGATAAGTGGAGACACAAAATCCACAGCTGGGCAGGTAGGTGGCATATTGTTTAAAAAAATTGTCCGATGTCACAGCTTTATAAACCATAAGATTCTGTTCCATCATCAGATGAGTGAAGTAATGAACGTAATACCCAGGAGAGTAAATTCACATGCACATTATATGGAAACTAAGCGCTTGAGAAGAACAATCATCTATACTACTTCAAAAGCACACAGAAAGAATGTTCTGTGTCAGATCACAAAAACAATGCAAGAACTCATATAACCCTATTAACTTGTCAACAAATCACTTCTCATGAGCACTTTTCTCTTAGCATGTAATGTATTAATCTTGAGTAAAATCGTTTGTAAAATTTTAGTATATTCGCTGTCCTTTAGAAACCACTCAAATATACACGTGTGTGTGTGTGTGTGTGTGTGTGTGTGTGTGTGTGTGTGTGTGTGTGTGTGTATTTCAAATACACTATTTGGAAGGACCAGTTTTTAATAGATGATAAAAATGAACATCAGAGAAGTAAAGTGGACTTAACTCACACATACAGGAAGTGATTGAATAAAGTAGACAAGACACCAAGAAGAGGCATCGTGGGTTAGAAGTGAAACCTTTTCAAGCAGAATCTTGAAAATCCCTTTGCAAAGTCTGGAGAGGCCAGGGCGAACTATAAAGCAGACGTCTATAGACCTGCACCTCGGAAGAGGGGGTGGTGGTCACGCCAAGAGGTGAAAAGAGGATATCCCCCGCCCCAAAGACAGAGAAGGTGTCAGGTTATCATTGTCCTTCTGAAGCCAAGGTGACAGCAGCTCATCATGGCGGGAACTCATCAGGAAATGGTGGTGTGCTGCATCTTCATTTCAGCTCCAACTGTCTCCAGTGCTCTCCAACTCGCTGACATATCTTATGAGGTGTGGGAGCTCAGCAGGTGACTTTTCATTCTTACATTGTGACAAAACACATTAAAAGTAAGATGGCTGAGGTGATGGCTCAGTTCGTAGATAGCTTGTTGCACTCTCTAGGACCTAAATTCACTCCCCCAGAAACCACAGGAAATCCTAGCCTGGTGATGTGGGCCCTGGAGACAGGTAGCTATATTCCTGGGATTTACTGGACAGAGAGCCTATCCTAATTGGTAAGGTACAAGCCCAATAAGAGACACCGGGATGAAAATAGATAGAGAAGTAGACCAAGCTAGACATCCCCTGAGGTTGGCATCATGGACGTGACTTAGTCACAACGGACAGCATGGTGTTTTACAGCCTTGTTGCTCTCCTGCTTCAGTTCTTTCATGACTCCTCTCCTCTGTGACCATCAGGTCACCTCCTTCTTGTCTTGCAAGTGGCTACAGGAGATGCCCTCTCTGTCACTGTGCTGCATCTCTCCTCGTTCCCTTGCTCATTCTGCTCCAGTCCTTGCCTTGGTCTAGGAACAGCACATCCAGTCGCATTCCTTCAAAGGCTTAGATCTTGCTCTTTGCTCTGTGCCAACACCCCGTCCCCCCAAAGCCTCTGTTTGTTTTTTGTTGGTTTTTTTCCCCCATGACCGGCAACTTCTCCTCTTCTCCTCAAAGGAACAGGCTAATCAACAGGCCCAAGGTCACTTCTGCAGTTACTCTCCATCTAAGCCTTCCAGGGTCTGCCACAGCACCACTCTGACTGATCTCATTCTATTTATTCTTTCCTCTACTTGTTGCTTGTCTGGTTCTCTCTGTGGAACAGAAACTCCAAAAACAAGGCACTAATTATGTTAAGCCCCTCATCTAGGATCATTAAGTGCAGCTTCTGTCACAGACGAGGTAGTCAAGTGAGGGTAAAGAGTCATTCTGAAGATGCTTCATTTCGAAAGTTATGAAAACATTAAATATAAACTGGGGACCAAAGAGACATTGGAAGATATTTGATAGTCCACATAGAAGACTACGTTTCTGACTGGGCACACATTTACTCACAAGTAATTGCTATTAACAAGCTCTCTCCAGTGTAAGATGATGGCAAGTGGTTAAAATTCCCTTAGGTCTGGGAGGGAGTTTTTGAGAGAGAGCTGTCACGGAAGTACTCCTTGAGGCTGTGTAGAATGTGGGCTCCAGTGATGAACTTTTATCTATAGGTGCTACTGAAAGGGAGCGGAGAAGGGGACGCCCTGGGGTTCCTGGGGTACTGTCCTCAGGAGAACGCTCTGTGGCCCAACCTCACTGTGAAGGAGCACCTGGAGGTATTTGCTGCAGTGATGGGCCTGAGCAAAAGTCACGCTGCAGTCACCATTACAAGGTACACGGGTGGGGGCGCACCTAGAACAGGAGGAGGTCAGGGAGAAAATGAGGTGACAACATTCAAAGAAAACTCGGGGTGGAAAGCTCAAGAGGTTCGGCAGGTTTACCATTAGCAATTAGTTTCCTGTTTAGGGGGTGTTAAATGGTTTTTTTTCTGTCATTAAACATGGAAAAGGGGGAATATATTGGTAAAATTTATTGAAAATACTAAAATTAAATGTATCGATCATAGATTAACTATTTGAATTCTGTGACATAACATGATACTGTTTGAGGAAGGCTCATGTCAGCCAACAATATCACGTTTTTCCCCACTAACACACACACACACACACACACACACACACACACACACACACACACACACACACGCTCCAGAATTCAACCTATGGGTCCCACTCCGCCATCTTGGCCAGGCTCACTGCCCCGCCCTCCCTTTATCTCTCTTCACCGTGGAGTGGGTGGAGTGGGCGGTTATGTTCCGCTGTCTCTCTTCAGGTTGGCGGATGCGCTCAAGCTGCAGGACCAGCTGAAGTCTCCGGTGAAGACGCTGTCTGAGGGAGTGAAGAGAAAGGTCTAGGCAGGGCCCCAGGGGAAGGGCTTCGAGCAAACCTCAGGGGGGGACACACGTGAGGTGATGCCACGTGCACTATCCCTCTCCTTGCAGCTGTGCTTTGTGCTGAGCATCCTGGGAAACCCTTCTATATTGCTTCTGGATGAGCCTTCAACTGGGCTGGATCCTGAAGGGCAACAGCAAATATGGTGAGGAGATGCTGCCGTGGGTTTGAACATACACCTAGAAGGGAGTTTGAAAACAGTTTCGCTCACTCAAAAACTATTTTTACCAAGCATAAGAACCAGGGTTCGGATTCCCAACAACCACCTAAAACTCCAGGGAGTAATCTTGCTTGCTGTAAGCCCAGCACTGTGGAGTCGAAGTCAGGAAGAGAGCTGGAGCTCACTGACGAGCTAGTCTTGAACCAGTTGGTGAGCTCCAGGTTCAGTGAGAGCCGCAATTTCTAAAATTAATTTGGAGAGCAGGATACCCAACACTGGCCTCTAGCCTTTACCTACACATAGGCACATGTACACCTACACACACATTGCACATGCACACAAGCACATAAAAAACACAGAATTATAAAGGTATGTCTTAAAACTTTTTATGTACATAAAAAACAAAACTACCAACACCCTTAGTAAAATCGATGGTCTACAAAATAGCATTTCTCTAATAATAGTTCTCGAACATTTCTGAGGAAGGAAGAACACATAGCATTAGGCTGCAAGCCACTCACTGTGTGTACCAGAACAGCACAGATATCTCTGGGTTGGTACAGGAACTTTTGCACCACAATCAAGTGTCTGGTGCTGGGCATGAGAACAGTGGTTCTTGGTAAGTTGTAAAACCCATCACTTATTCTGCAATGACTTCCTTCTGCTGGCTTGGGTGTCACTGTTGAGTTTTGCATCATTCTGTCCCCATATGCATGCCTGTCTTGACAGAATTTCCCTCTTCATACAAGCTCATAATAAATGCTGTATTCTGCAATTGCTCTTTTTCAATGCATGCTTCCTTTCTCTATCCTTTTCTTATTTATTACACTACTTTCTAAATTGTGAATGTTGTCTTGACAATGTAGGCAAGCAATCAGGGCCATCATAAAAAATACAGACAGGGGCGCCCTGCTGACCACCCATTACATGGCAGAGGCTGAGGCTCTGTGTGACCGCGTGGCCATTCTGGTGTCTGGAAGGTTGAGGTGAGTATGTGTCTTGAGGCCACACTCACTCTTGCAGTGTGTGACTAGGCAGTTTTGCCTATAGACAAGGAAATTAATGTAATGGCTGGAATTGCTAGACTCTCAATTAACAGCAAGAACCCTAAGACAGTGCTGGTAGCAAGCGGAAAGTTTCAAACACTGTTGTACATACTTCTCTCTCCCTCTTCTGAACACATCATTCTCTGATTCCCAGGTGTATTGGATCAATCCAACATCTCAAAAGCAAATTCGGCAAAGATTACCTGCTGGAGATGAAGGTGAAGACTCTCGAGCAGGTGGAGCTCCTCAACACAGAGGTCCTACGGCTTTTCCCCCAGGCTGCTAGGCAGGAAAGGTAAAGTTGGTTTTTGGTTTTGATCTGATACCAAAGGTTGACACCCCTGTCAGTTATACTGGTTTGTGATCAGTTGAAACTTGGCAGAAAAATTTTCTGATGGATACTTGATGGAAAACAAAGTAGAGAAAATAGAGCTGATGTAAAAGCAGATGTACCATATGCTGTGGCCCTACTATGTGCTATGTACCATCCTTGGCTTGTATCATCTTATCTCTTCCTCTTGAAGACTTTTCAGGGTCAAGATTGTCATTCTAAACTAAAATAATGTGTTTGAGGGGCTAGAAGGTAACTCAGGGTTAAGTGTTTGTTGTGCAAGCATGAATATCTGAATTGGGTTACTCAGCACCCACATAAAAAGCCCATTGCTATTCAACAGCCCTGCAATCCCTACACCAAGCTGAACTAGTGAAATCCAGGTTCACCTAGAGAAGCTTTCTCTAAAAATATGGTGGAGAGCCATAGAAAAAGACACACAAAGTTAATATCTGATCTGGTATGTTCTGGCACATGCACACACACACACACACACACACACACACACACACACACACAGTGATTCCAAAAATGCTCTGTGAGAGTCTGGCCTTTTAAACAATACTGTGACTCAGTGTACAACCCATAATCAAACAGAAATGTAGAATGAAGACATAGAAAATGAGCTGTGTATGAGAATAGTTGCCACATATGCTGTGAGAAAGTACATTATGAAATAGACTCTAAGTCTCTGTGATGTCCACATTTACCTAAAAATAACCCAGTTATGTATTAAATCTCTGTTACCAACATTACATGGTAATGAGTTCTTTGTCTCTTTGTCAGAAATTGCATTCTTCTCTGGTGAATATGACAGGGTAAGAGGAGTGTGATTGGCATTGAATAGTCATATAGACTTCCATTCCTATATGAAACATTAAGAAATTGATAGTTTCTGGACTTGGAAGGAGGAAGAAGCCAAGTGTCAGTGTTCAGCTTTGACAGTAAGACCAAAGGCGAGTCAGGCTTATCATCTATTAGCACCTGAGCTTAGCTATTCACCTCCCCTCAAGGATCCAAGAGTTCAAAATCCTCTGACTCTTACTTTCACATTAGTGCTCCTTGTGAAGTCAATAATGTAGTGTTTGTGTGAAGAAAGACATGTAGACCAACATAAGAGAATAGAGAGCTCATAAATAAAGCCATGCTTATCTGGTATTTTTATCTTGAGCACAAGTGGCAAGGAAACACAACAGAGAAGGAAAGATAATCTTCAACAAAAAAGGAAGAAAGGTAAGAAGGAAGGGAGGAAAGAAAGGAAGAAAAAGAAAAAAAAAGAAAGAATGAAAGAAAGAGAGACAGAGACAGAGAGAAAGAAAGAAAGAAAAAAGAAAGAAAGAAAGAAAGAAAGAAAGAAAGAAAGAAAAGAAAGAAGGAAAGAAGGAAGGGAGGGAAGGAAGGGAAGGAAGGAAAGAAAGAAAGAGAAGAAAAGAGAAGAAAGAAAGAAAGAAGAGAAGAAAGAAAGGAGAAGAGAAGAGAAGAGAAGAGAAGAGAAGAGAAGAGAAGAGACTGGATCCAAACTTGGACCATATAAAAAAAATCAACTGAAAACCTACTGGGACTTACCAGAAATTTGAAGTACAAAATATCAATTAAAAAAAACTATGAGACATTGGTCTGGAGACTAAATTCATGGATACAACATCAAAGCCATAGGCCATAAAAACTCAGACAAAAAGGGTTACATCAACTGAAAATCTTATATACAGCAAAAGAAACAGTGAACAAGGTAAAAGGGCAGCCTACTAAACAGTGTCAAACTATGTATCTGATATGGATTTGTGTCCAAAAAATATAAGAAAATGATAATTATAAAGAGAAAACAAAATAATCCCCAAACCTAATCGTTTGATTTTAAAAATGAGTGGAAATTTCTCCAGAGAAAGCATACAAATGTCTTACAAGTATATTTAAAAAGGCTGTGTCACTTCTAATCAGGTTAATATGAATCCAAACCACAATGAGTGATCACCTCATAAAGGGTATGATGGATAATTAGGTTTAAAAATGAAGACAGCTATTGGCAAGGTTATAGGAGATCACATGTGTTCTATTGGTGGAAATACAGAATTCCTCACCTGCTGAGGCATAACAAGCATAACCATCAATTGACCAAAGAACCCCACTCCTGGTATATATCTGAAGAATTGAAATAAGCATCCCAAGTAGATGTCTGTTCTCCTTTGTTCGCTGAACAAGTATCTTCAAAAGAGAAAACATGGAAATAGCCCAAGTATCCACTGAGAGATGAATAGGTGTTGTTTTATGAATTCATTAAGAATTTCAGATAATGTATTTTGATCCTATTCACTCCCCCAACACTCTGAAGTTCTGACCCCCACCTTCTCACCACACCACATTAACTTCGTAACTTCTTTTTAATTCTTTAAAATAGCCTTCTGTATCCAATTTGTACTGTATCCAATTTGTCCATCAACTCATGCACCCAGGGGCCATCCACTGGAACATAGTCTACTTACCAGGAGCCATGCCCTAAAAGAAAACTGATTCTCTTCCAGAAAGCAGCAATTGTCAATATCTCATTGGTTAGGGGTAGGATTTATAAGCCCCTTCCTGCTTCGTGCTGGGCTGCCAACTACCTTTGGCATTGTGCACATTGTGCAGGCAATCTCTACTGCTGTATTTCGTAAGTGTGGCTCTCCTGTTGTATCCTGAGGACACTGTTTCAAGCCAGTCCTCCCCATCCTCTGGTTCTTACAGTCTTTCTACCTCATCTTCCATGATTTCCCTGAACCTGATTAGATGAGCAGACAATAGAATTTTTAAAGCTGTCGTGTGTGTGTGTGTGTGTGTGTGTGTGTGTGTGTGTGTGTGTGTGTGTGTGTGTTGGAATACTGTTCAACCTCCAATGGAAAGAAACTGAAATACACAGTCTTGAGAACTTCACTCTAAGCAAATAAGCCAATCACATCAAAATAAATGCTGTGTGATTCTACTTGCGAGATATCTAAAATAGTCAAATCCTTAGACTCTCAAGGCAAAATGTTGCTTTCCAGCAGGTAGGAGTAGGGAAGTGAGGAGTGTCAGTTAAACAAGATGAGTGAGCTCTGTAGGTCAGCTGTGCAGTACTGACTACACAGGCACCATCACTCTCTGAAGATCAGCTGTGCCACACTGAGCTCACAGCCACTACCACTCTGCACATCAGCAGCGCAGCATTGAGCCACCATGACTCTATCTTGCACTTAACAGGTTTGATAACAGGATAAGAGAATGGCCAGTCAGTGAAGTACTTGCCTCACAAGCACCAGGCCCTGAGTTTAATCACTATAATTCACATAAAAATATTAACAGTATAGTGATACCTATTTGTAATCCTAGTTCTGGGAATGTTCAGAGAGAAGCACGAAAAGGAAAATCCCTGGGCTCACTGGTCTGCCAGCCCAACCTACTTGGCAGACAGCAGTCCAGAAAGAGCAAAGCAAAAAAGTGGATAATGTCTTATGAATGATGCCCAAGTGTGCATGCACACCCATATACACACACTATCATGTATGTGCACCCACATACACACAAACACATATACACTCATAACATGAATATCTGTTGTTATATTATATATGTTAACAATTCTTAGTCATAATTAAAAATAATAACAGTTGAGCAGTGATGTTGTAGTTAGTTTACCTGTGCCTTAGCTGATGTATCCTCCCTCTGATCCCAGGTACTCTCCTCTCATGGTTTACAAATTACCAGTGGAAGATGTGCAACCTTTATCCCAAGCGTTCTTCAAGTTAGAGAAGGGTAAGAGCCATTTCTCAGAAAGTAAGATCCTGAGGAGGAAATTATTCTAAATCATACAATAATTATGTTCATAACAGAAACAAAATGTTACATATTACATTAAGATCAAAACTTAAATCTTAAATTGAATTTTTGAAACACACTACCAAGGAGATAAGAGTTGAGTATGGTGGAGAAATGGGAATGGATTTTACTTCCACTTTCTGGGTTTTAGTTGTATCTTTGCATATATACTGATATAGTCTGAGTCAAACTTAGCAACATTTAAGCAAATGCTTTCTTTTGGAATGCTGATGCCTGTTACTTTAATTTTCAATCAAATTTTCTATGGATGGATATACTGTTTTATTGCCTTAGTATATTAAGAAATTGACTCCTAGACATAGTATCTCATGCCTCTAACTGTAGACTAAGCAGAATGTTGTACCATATGTTCCAGGCCAGCCAAAGCTACAAAGTGAAACATTGTCTCAGAAAAAAAGAAAAGTATAGGGGGAATGGGAGAGGGAGGGAGGGGAGGAGAGGGGAAAGGAAGAAAGGGAAGGGAAACCATTGCAGGATATTTGATTACATTGTGAACCCCAAGATTGTGTTATTTACTGGGAAAAATATTGTTTCTAGTTGTAGTGTGACTCCAATTCTATTCCATGCCCTTCACATTTTATTCTGGCTGACAAAGAAGGTTCCAAGTTCAACCATGGGCCTCTTCAGTGTCTTTTAGAAAGAGTTCATGAAGCTCTTCTCCCCCAGCAAACCTCAAACATCCTTCTCTAGACTCTTCCAAAGCAATCTGATTCAAGCATCTTTCATCTGCACCTTCCTATGTGGATGTGCAAAATCAGTGGCTCATACACAAGAAAAAAACATTTATCATTCCCATTTCTCCCTTAAACCCAGAATCCAGAAAGTAACCAGCATGTAAGCTTAATACAAGCAGTGTTCCCCCAGTCAAAGTAAATGTGTTAATGTATTTTAACTGAGTGGAGTTGTCATAACATAATTAACATTTTAATTATAAGTGCCTGCTGTTGACTTATGAGACTATCTATATAAGAAAATATGCATGCTCCTAAATTTATTTCTCCCTATACAGTTAAGCAGACTTTTGACTTGGAAGAGTATAGCCTCTCTCAGTCTACCTTGGAGCAGGTGGGTCAGTCATAATGATTTTACCACCCACAAAATGCAAATATATCATTCACGATTCTGATTCACTTGCAGCTACATATGACATCTCTCTTTCTCACCCATCCTTTCCAGGTCTTCTTAGAGCTCTCCAAGGAGCAAGAGATGGATGGCTTTGAGGAAGAACTAGACTCCTCTATAAAATGGAAGCTCCTCCCACAGGAAGAGGTTTAAGCCAAAAATATTTCCTGTTCCTTTGTCAGACTGTGTTGTTTCTTAAAGACATCTATTTTTATATAAGATCAATGAAATATTTAAGCCCCTATATTATAAACACCATGATAGTTCTTCAGGGATTGGAGAAAAGGGGTAAGTGCTGGATAGAGGCTGAACCATATCCCTTTAGAGCACTTGATGCCATAGTTCTGTAGAATGATGAATAAACAGTTACTTTTATATGAGTGTTTCCATTTCTGAGTATGATATATTTAATTAAAATTCAAAACTATAGGCTTATATTTTTCAAAACCTACTTTATTAAGGGTTCTTAAACGCTTGAACCTCCCTTCTAGCCCACCAACCAAAGGTAGGTAAGAAGAAAGGTTAATAGAAAATGAGGTATGTGGACCTATTTAGAAGTATTTCTTTGGGACAATTCTGAACATGGATCAGTAGTGGCAGTACAGTCCAATTGCAAACACCAAACCCAAATCAGTAGCAACAGTTCAATCCAGAAGAAACCACAAGGCTCTTCCAAATCAGAATGAGTCCATGGAATGGCAGGAGTCATTATAGGACAAGTTAATAATTAGCAGGTGATCATCCTGAGATGACCTCCTTAGATTAAAATCTACAATAAAACTCTGGTAGGTAAGGCCCAGGGGAAAAAAATCATTTTAGGAAAGATTCCTGTTATTAATATGCTTTTCTTGTTATTATTAAACATGTATTCACTAAGTATTACCCCACCCTTTTGAGCAGATCTCTGCAGATCTACAAAAATGTACTGTCTTGTAGTGATGCTAAATAGACAAATAGATGATTTCTTAATTCTTTTTTATGGTGGAAAAATATATATATTTAGAATTAACCATATGGACTCACTTTAGATGATCCCAATCTTGTTGGCAAAATCTAGAGTGTCATAATCAGGAGCCAAGTGAACATACGACTTCTTCTTTCCATCCGGCATATTGACTTTGGTCACATCAATGTCACAGAGTTTCTTCATGGCCTGTTTGATCTGGGTCTTGTTGGCCTTGACATCAACTATGAACACAAGCGAGTTGTTGTCCTCTATTTTCTTCATTGCTGACTTGGTGGTCAGTAGGAATTTGATGATAGCATAGTGGTCAAGCTTATTTCTCCTGGGTGCACTTTCAAGGATGTTTTGGCTGCCTCTGGAGCCACAGGGTCTTGGGCCTCCAGAAAGTGGGCGACATCCAGATCTTCTTTTTGTAGCTGTGGTTACCTTTCAGCACTGCCTTCTTAGCTTTCAAGGATTTTGCTTTGGCTTCAGCTTTAGGAGGGGCAGGAGCTTCCTTCTTCACTTTCAGTGCCATCTTGGTGAAAAGGGTTGACTTCTTAATTCTTAATAATGATCCTATAAGAATTCCTAAAATTATATCAGTATTTATTAGGCGCTTTTCTAGTGGGACTGATATTAGGTCCTTTTCTGATAGTCAAAACAGCAGTGAGAACTCTGCCAATCTCCCAGGTGTCACCAGTTAATTGCTTCGAATAGTAAGCAGATTTTCTACTACCCAGAGTACATTCCAAGAGGTTGTAAAACCATTAATCAAAGGTCATAAAAAGAGAACTAACAATTAATTATAAGTGCTAGGACAGAAGATAAGAATATTGACTGATCTTATCTATACAAAACTTCACTAATAACTTAGTTATGGTTTTTAACTCTCAATGAATCTGTGGAGTTGTGACAGGTGATGAATATGGATATGCATGTAAACATTCTCTGTTGTAAATTTATATTTCTATTTATGATTGGAATTTATGTGTAAACTTGTGATGAACTTTTTACCATATGATCACATGTTCTGAAAGATGTATAAGTGCTGAGGACAAAGAGAAGAGACAGTACCGGGCTGAAGAGAACTTTTTAGACAGATCTGAACAGAACTTTTTAGAACACAACTGAAGATAATTTTTTAGTCAGGATCCAAGAACTTTTTAGATAGACCTCAACTCAAAAAGAACTTAGAAATAAAGGCATAGCAGTAGGAGAAAAGGAGTTGAGAGGAAGAGCATTATTGTGACATCAGAGCAGGAGGAGAGAGCAAGATTAGAAGGAGAATGCAGAGTGGAATAACTTAGAAACTATAAGGTAACATAAAAAAGCCAAGAGAGCAATGTGCAGAATGCAGAGGGAAAAAGGAAAAAGAAGAAGCTTCAGGGAGCAGAAGTAACAGGCTGGCTTCTTCTTACCGTGGGACAGAATAGGTAGGTCCTTTCTTAATAACAAGGCAGGCTTAGTCTTATTAAAAGAACAAAGCTTACTTCTTACAAACTTGGGTTTAACTCATTTAGCATTAAAAGAGTAGAAGTTTTTCCTTTCTCTAGGCAATAAAGATTGAAGTTCATTTTTCATCCAGAATGAGTGAGTTCTTTCTGCACTAAAGCTTGGTCTTTTGCTCCACATGCATATGTAAGTATGGAAGTGTGTGTGTGTGTGTGTGTGTGTGTGTGTGTGTGTGTGTGTAATTTTGAGAATGTATGAAAGTTAGACCCAACTTATATGAATAGAAATGTATAAGTTTACATGCCAGAATCTATATATGAATTTATGAAAGTTTATGCATATTTGCTTATGTAAAAGTTTTTCCTTCTGCTAGCATTATTCTCTTCCCCTGGTTCAATAGAAGTTTATTGCTCCATATTTTCCCCCTATCCTGATAAGCAACAGTCATCTCGACAAAAGGGAAAAGACTCTGCGATTAATCCTTTACTTTCTCTCCTACGGTTTTAGGATGAGGTGCTAAATGTCAGAGACTGCAGTTTCTGAACTCAGATGAACACAGAAGGCAGGTCAGCTTCAGTAGCAAAGTAAATTAGACTTAGATAAGTAAAATTTTAATTATTATACAGCAACCCTAGATATCTCATAAGACAAAAGTCTTACCCCCATATCTCATAAGGCAAAAGTCTTACCCTCTGCCAATGCTCTTCCCCCTCCACTGCCTCAAGAAAAAGCAACAAGAAAGAAGACCCTGCCTCTTCCTTGTGTAATGGCCACAGCCACAGTTTTTGGCCATCCACTTCAGATTTTATTGGGGTTCTGGTTTTTTTTTTTTTGTTTTTGTAAACTCAAACCACAGCTGTTGAGCACTTAGCTGCAGCTGTCTGGCAATGACATTCTGTCTCTACTTAATATAAAATCTGTGTGTTCCTTTATGAATGGCCACTTCCCTACTTATCTTATAAGGACTTTTGAATAGCATGGATACTTACACACATGGGGGTTGCTACACGGTGGATGCCAGTTTCTGAAGCATTATGTTGCATGTCTGAAGTTTCAAACACAGGAATTTGGAATGAAATGTTGTCTGTGATTCAGAAAGTCCAAAAGCCTGGATCCTAGATTTCATAAGAAAGTCCAGAAAGGCAGAGTGTTGGCAAAGAAAGCAGAAGGGAAATATGGGGTCTATGGGACAGAGATGGTGTCAGAGGATAAGAATGGAGGAAGAGGTGGATCTTCCACCACTTGAATCATAATAAACTTGATGGTACTCCAGAAGGAGAAAGATCAGGACATTGAAATCAAAGGAAACCTGGAGGTCAGTAAGCTATCAGAACCTCTGAGACCAGGGAAAAGAAGCCACTTAGCACAAAGAACAAAGCTCAATATAAAACAAACACAACATCATTCTCTACCAAAAGCTCTATACAAGCTACTTCTAACAGCCAAGACATCAAAGACAATGCTGGTGGTTTTTATTTCTATTAAACCATGTGTCCTAGTTTGAATTGCTGTCACTACAGTAGAACACTGACAAAGGCCAGTTGAGGAAAAGAGGAATTATTTCATGTTACAGGTTACAGACTTTACTAGAGGGGAGCCAAGGCAGGAACCTATAGACAGGAACTGAAACAACGACCACACAGGAATGATACTTATTAGTTTGCTCCTCATGCCTTGCTCCCCTTGCTTTCCTATACAACCTAGGCCTATGTGTCTAAGGGTGGCACTTCCCACACTAGGCTGGTCCTCATCAGTTTATTAATAATTGAGAAAATGTCTCACAGACATGGATACAGAACAATCTGATCTGAATAATTTTTTAGTTGAGGTTCTCTCTTCCTAGGTGACTCCAGGATTTCATCAGATTGACATCTGAAGCTAACTTTGACCTTCCACCTCTTGCCAATATTTTTATGTCATAAGTTAGCACAGTTTTGTAAAGAGACAAGTCATCTGCCTATTGTCTTATTATTTAGAAGTCTTGTATAGATAAAGTAGTCCATTGTTTATTTTCTGTCTTGCACCTACAATAAATTGCTCATTGCCAGTTTATGATCTTTAGTTAACAGATGTCTTCATTCTCAATCTAGGAATGTTTACATGTGGGTTTACAGAACTCTATTTGCAGCTTTTTTTTCTACAGGATCTCAAAACTACTTGTATCAATTTAGAAGTTCTATAAAAATCATCAATTAGTCCACACAACATTTCTACAAAAAAGTACATCTTCATATTGATTCTGCAGGATTTCTGCCCAATAGGGTGGGCTGATGCCCAGGATTCATCAGACTATGTAAGACTGGTAGGAAAGGCACTCCGCAGCAAGAAGCAATCCTGGGATGATGTCTCTGAGAACCCTACATCTCAAAGCGCACCCATCACAGCCATGCAAACCAGTGGGCCATCTCCAGAAAACTCACTTTCTTGACTTACCCTTACCTAGATGGGTTCTAACAGGAGACATTAAATAATACAAAGTCTAGGTACGACATTTGATCCAGCCTTGGCCCCCTCTGCACCACAATTTCTGTGTGTTGACTCTAAGCAAATACCTCTCAGAAGAATGCATCTCAATGGTGCTGGTCTTGCTAATCACAGTTGAACTTTGAACTCCAGCTGACCGGCATCCTTTGTTCAAGTAAAGCCCAGAATGTTTTCACTTCCAAAGACTGTTAGTTCAAATATATCACACAAAGAGCCTTGATGGGACTTCCAAACTCCCCTCTGAACATTCACAAACCAGATCTTCATTCCTATCCTCCAAGTTCCCACAGAATGGCCTTAAGCTATTAATACTCAGTGGTTTTTCCAGCCCAAAGCTCTACAATGCTCCTCAAAGCAACATTCCAAGTTCTATCACAGCAAGACCCTATTCTCTAGTACCAATTTGTATCCTATTTAGCTTTTCTGCTATTGTGAGAAAGCAATGTCCAAAAACAATTTGAGGAGAAAGCGGTTTCATCTTAAAGATTATAGTCAGTCTTCGGGTAGGGTCAATACAGGAATTCAATGCAGGAACACAAAGGATGGTACTAAAGCAGTGACCAATTCTGCTTGCTGTCTTCCACCACCCCAAGAAACACACACACTTCTTCTATAACCCAGGCTTGTCTGCCTAGGAATAGTACAGCCCACAATGAGCTGGGCCCTCCTCTATTAACTAGAAATAAGGAAAATTGATTACAGACTTTATCAAAGGCCAGGCTGATCTGGAATTTATTTTCAGTTGAATTCTTCTCTCTTCTCAAGTATCTTAAGGTGTCTCAAGCTGACAGCTGGCCCTAACTGTGACATCAGAATAATTCAGTTTCATATTCCAGAAAGGGAACAAGAAACTGACCAGTATTTTATCTTGTGCTCTTCCCTTCATTTTTGTTGAAATAATTACCAAAATATTGAGTTAATGATAGTCTTATAAAAGTCTATTGAACAGGCAGAGGTAGGCACTTTCAGGCCGTTAATATATCTATATTGGATCTGGGATTTGAATAGTATTAAGTTCTATTACAAACTTTATCTCAAGGCAGCTAATTATGTTAGTATATTAAAATATAACCAAGGCAATATCCCAATGGCGGCCAGAGCTCTAGCATCCCCCTCCAATTGGGTTCTGTCTTAGTTACTTTTCTACTGCCGTAATAAAGCATCATGAGCAAGGCAACTTATAGAAGGAAGTGTTTGGTGCCTATAGTTCCATGTGGGTCCATGTCATCATCATGGTATGATGTATGACAGTAGGAAGTCATGTATGGCTTGGGAGTAGCAGGTGACAGCTCACATTAGACCCACAAATAGGAAGCAGAGAGCATACTGGGTATGGCATGATGCTTCTGAAACTGCAAAGCCCACTCCCAGTGACACACCTCCTCCAACAAGGTCATACTTCCTGATCCTTCTAAAACAGTTCCACCAACTGAAAACCAAGGATTCAAACACAGGGATCTGTAAGGGTTACTCTCATCGAAACCACCTGATATGAAACTGATAGACTAATGTGTCTCAATGTATGGATATTTTATTAAACATTTCCCATAATATCAACAACAGGACAAGAGTACTTGTATCATTTAAAGGAACTTGTTTTTGTTTTTTTGTTTTTGTTTTGTTTTTTTGTTTTTTAAGACTGAGAAATTGAGGTCAAAGGGTTTGTTTGCTTTTTCTTGCACTGTTTGTTCTCTTGGGATGTTTGCAAGGAACAGGTTCAGAAAACATGGAAGTTATTCAGTAGCTGTTTGTTGCCCTCTATGAAAAAAACTATACCTATTAAATTAAACATGCAAGTGTTTGTAAGAGAAGATTACAGGCTTATAGCATAATATCCTGGTTTGTCCCTGTGTTTCATGTGTGCCCATATGTGTGAAATGGGCATGTTTTTGTGTCAGTATGTGCATGTTGATGTCAGAGGCTGAGGTCTGGGGTTTTCCCATGATCATCCTTGACTTATTTTTTTGAGACAAGTTCTTCATTTATCCTAGAGCTCATCAATTCAGGTAAGGCTGGTGGCCAGTGAACTCTGCTCCACAGCACTGGAAACCCAGATGAACACAACCACCCCAAACTTTTTTAATAGGTTTGAAATGGGTACTGAGGATCTCAATTTAGATCCTTGTGTTTGTACAACAGGCATTTTAGTGATTTAGCCATATTCCCAGTTCCGTAAAATTCTCATTTAAAAAAATCATTCCTTCTTGTTTTGCAGTAAAGGAATAAGCTAGCATACACTCAATAATAAAAACACAACTCTGCTATCTGGACAAGGGCAAAACAAACGAACAAACAAAACAAAAAAAACAGAAAGAAAACTACTAACATGTGGAAAACACATAATGAAAGGAGGTAAGTGGTGGATGAAAAATTAGGCACAGAGAAAGTTCTATTCCATTTCAGTCTCCACAAACGATTTTTAGAAGAAAATGCTAAAAATGTCTCACCATCAGAAGTGGCTACAGCTGTGTCTCTGAGGGATTAACCTCATCCATCCAGCCATGTTTCACAATCAGTGGACACTTGAAACGGCTGCAGCTGCTGAAGACCTCTGGGACAGAAAGATGAATCCATGAGGGATATCCCACAAACCAGACAGGAAATGAAGATGCGGGAGGGTCGTTGTTTTCTCTGTAGATGTGTAAGAAAATAACTCTAGAATGCTGGCATTGTATCAAGAAAAACTTAACTTTTTTCTGTCCAAAAGAATAGAAATGCTTGTATAGGAGAAATTTAAATTCATTTGCCGGATTTCCCAGAACAATCATGAAGACAGTTTCCAGCAAAAAAACAGCATGAGGTCAGATAATTCCCTTCATGGATATCAGTGCAAAACTAGATGAATTGTTAGACAGATAAAGAGGGGCCATTCTGAGGTGCTGATGGAAAGACCTGAAAAAGGCATCTCATTGGAGCCATTTCCTTGATAAAAATGGTTTCTACAGTAGAACAATGGGGAGCACCTGGTGCTTCTATCTGAGGTGTCTTCATCTCCTTGCTCCCTTCTCCTATAGAACCTTCTGTGCCCCTTACCTGGGGAAAGAGCTGATGCATTCAGTTTGGTGCTAGCAGCAAAGACCCACCGCTCTGCCACTGAAGGTCAAGAAGTCAGCAGACCAGTAAGTAGACTAGGTTGAAGTTTCATAGAGATAGTCTAGAGACCGAAATGCCAGAGACCAAGAAAGTTTAATCATTTCCGCACAAGACTGTGATTATGTTTGACTCTGAAATTGGCCTCCATAGACTCATATTTTGGACACTTGGCCCCAAGCTTGCAAAGCAGTTTTGAAGCATGTGTAACACTTTTAAGAAGTCTGAAGTCTGGTCTCTTGGGTGGCAGAGGCAGGTAGATCTCTTGAGTTTGAAGTCAGCCTGGTCTACAGAGGTAGTTCCAGAACAGCCAGGTCAACAGAGAGAAACCCTGTCTCATACACACACACACACACACACACACACACACACACACACACACACACACATCAAACAAAAAAAAATGTGCTCTACCTGGCAGAAGCAGAACACCCAGGGTAGACCTTTAAAGGTTACACCTGAGCCTGGTTCTAAACCATCTTCTGTCCACTTGTCTAAGCAGAATCTGGAATCTACAGACTCTCTTTGCCACCATGCCTTCTCCCACCATGATGAACCGAACTCCTTCCAAACCCATGAACCAAAAATGAACACTTCTCTCTGATTTTTTTTTTCCTGCCAGACATTTTATTCTTAGAGCAAAGGTGACCAAAACTCTTGTCAACAGACCTTTGGATGTGTGGAAGACACCATGACAGATGACAAAGTTTGAAAGCTGAAGAGGGATGTAAGAACGGTGCCTTTGGCTCTGACCTGGGTCACACACAGCAGCTGGAAAAGTCCTTGAACGTCTGCAATCTAATCGCTGCCTAAATTGTTGTGTGCTTTCCAAAGTGAAAAGATGCTGGGGAGAACTGTAAGGAGTCTATCTCAGTCTTTGCTCAACCTATCCAGTAACTCGATGCCATTCAACAATGGTTTCCATGTGGTTTGGGACACTTAAAGACAAGGAAAGGAAGCACTTATAAAACAGATTACATTAGTATCAAGCTAGATTGATTATGCTTGGCCCAGGGAGTGGCACTATTTGGAGGTGTGGCCTTGTTGGAGTAGGTGTGGCCTTGTTGGAGTAGGTGTGGCCTTGTTGGAGTAGGTGTGGCCTTGTTGGAGTAGGTGTGGCCTTGTTGGAGTAGGTGTGGCCTTGTTGGAGGAAGTGTGCCACTGTCAGGGCGGGCTTTGAGAGCTTCCTCCTAGTTGCCTGAGGAAGCCACTTTTCTCCTGTTTGCCTTCTGAATTAGATGTTGAACTCTCAGCTCCTCCTGCACCATGCCTGCTATGCTGGTATGCTCCTACCTTGATGATAATGGACTGATCCTCTGAACCTGTAAGCTAGCCCCAATAAAATGTTGTCCTCATAAGAGTTGCTTTGGTCATGGTGTCTGTTCATAGCAGTAAAACCCTAACAAGACAGTAGGGTAGCGATGGGCACATGCCATAAAACATATGCCCAATAGAGACATATGGAACAAGGCAAGTCAAGACCCTCACTCCACAGGGAAGAAACTGAAACAGTATGCAGCATGAAAATGTACCCACACTAAAGGCAAAGACATAGGACTGTTTAAACTCAACATTTCCTAGTGGCAGGTGGCAGTGGAAGGTGGGGCACAAGCAAGGATCAATGGGTGTGTGACGTCTCTGCCTCCCTGTCTGACCTTCAATCAAAATAGTGACCTATTTAGTAGAAAGACCTAGATCAAACTCATCTACCCAGTTGTGGTTTTCTCTCTTCCAGCTTTCCGATGAGATGAGACAGTACACCCATTTAAGGACTCATGGATTTTCACGTACATAAGATTGTGCCACCACCAGCAACTCATGAGGCGTTCCACTCCCAAGCCAGTGCATCCAGTGACAGCTTTGTAGACATTTTAAACATCTTGATAGAAATGAGAGAAGTTTGGTGTAAAGGTATTTGGGGTTTTCACGAAGGTTCTAGAAAAGCTAAAGAATTAGTCTCAAGAGCCAAAAGTGAGGTGGCAGAAAATTGCAGCTGCCCTGGCAGACAGTCTCTCTCAGGGTCACAATGACACCAGCACTATGACATCATGGATACCAAAAGGATTAGATGCAGCCACCGAATCTCAGTATGGTTGGTCAATACCACGATAAACTTGTCTGGTTTTTTTTTCCTTTTAGCAATTACCTTCCCTAGGTTGAAAGGCCCAAGCAGGAACATCATAGCTGAGTTATCTCTGCTTTACCCAAGTTTTCCCGGGGAAGTGCATAGAGAAGCATTTGGTTTCCATAGTGGGCAGCCTAGGGCTGCCATTTACCAAGGCTTAAAATGTATATACTGCTCAATTACCATACTCAAAGAATTGTGTTCAATTTAAGAAGGCTTGCAAGATGGTTCGGGGTCAGGGGGTTGGGGTGGGGGTGGATATTGGTCTGAGCACAGAAACTTCAGGGGGAGGGGAATGACTCATAGTGAAAGAGTTACCGTCCCTTAAAAGACAGCTCCTCAGGAGAGAACATCTGGATAAGAGTGGCCCCGAATGGGTTTGTGAGTGAATACTATCTCTCGGTGACAAACGGAACATCAGATCTCTTGCAGGAGTTTTTGCTCCATGTCTTGGGGCTAGTGCACACCTTAAAATTCATTATTATATGCTTTAGATATTTGAAATATTCAGGCTTCATGCAAGCTCCTTTTCCATACCCCAAGAAAACATTCTAGACCAGATCAAAGCCACTGCATGCAAACTCTTTAAGCAAAGACTTCTAGCTTAATAGCCTTCATTAATTCCCCAGGATTGTGCCTCACATCCACGTCCCTAGCACCTCGAACATCTTCCCGTACATTGGCCTGGTGGATGGTCACCTTGTTCTTCTGAGCCTGGATGGCCTCTTCATGGATCACTGGTCTCCTGAATCACCAATGCTTCTGTTGGACCCCGGGTTCTCCTCCAGCAATACTCTGGGGGCTTTATTCCCTCCTTCCTTCCAATCTAAACTGGCCAAGCATCAAACATTTAGTCTAATGAATAATACTTTGCAACTTTGTTAATATTTCCAAGTGTTAGTTTTCAAAGTTAAGAGAGAAATCTGAAATGCCACAAACAGGGATACCCACAGAGCCTCATGATCCTTTCGCTGTTACCCTAATAAGGCAGTAAAGTCTTTATGTAGAATCTTCAGAGAATAATAAGAAGGAAAATACGGATTGTGCAAGCTTGTTCCCACTCAGAGACAAATGAAAAAAAAAATCACAACACTCTTTGCTTTGGATTTCTTGTTTGAGACCTTGGACCAGGAGCTAAAGCCACTAAAACCCACGCGTACTTTATTTTATGGCTGCTACAAGGGGGAAGAAAGGCTCAAATCGAAAAAGTACTGAAACACTTTGATAAATGCTGGGGGGAAAACAAAATACCTGGGTTCTTACATAAACCCCCTTTGGAAAAGCAACTACAACAACGAGGGATTTCTTTTTGTTTGCTACGGAGACTCTGGCACATGATGAACTGGTTTTCACTGCCCTTAATTTGTCAAACCTACTACAAGGCCATGAGTTTTGTGGGAGCAGAGAGTAGGGAAAGGAAAGAAGATAATATTTGTCTTCCCCGTTTCTTGCTATGTTGATCCGAAATGCGTGATTTCCTTTCCAAGATAAATATATCCTTCCACCTCATTCCAAATCAGCAGAGATCGGGGGAGTTGCAAGTTTATACTGGATATGAAAGAGGTAAATAAATGAGACAATTGGCGGGCCAGAAACTGTAGTGAATTCTCGTGTAGAAAAAAGAAGCTAGAAAAAAAACATGCTGAAATGGAAATTTGTCCTAAAACACGGATCCCCAAGGGAACAGAGCAAAAGAAAGGGATGGAAGATAGAGAGCTCCACCCCCAGCGACGTAGACACTGGGAGAAGGAGCCCTATGATAGGATGTCGGGGAACAAGGTTGCTGCTTTACAATGTTTCTCATGTGGGCCAGCCGTTCTCAGGCACCACAGCTAAGCAATAGAGGACAGTGGGTAATAGCACCAGACCAAGATGGAGGGTTGTCTTGGCACCAAAACTGCACGTCCACTAGAGCAGCCCTGTATCTGTCAGCCCATAAAGCTTTCATCTCCCCTGCTATTGGTCGCAGAGCCCCCAGCATCTGCTGGAGCTGATAGGTTGCTCATGCTTCCAATATGGCGCATTCTTTCCCACTGACCTCATTCCGATTGGTTGCTTCTGCGTCCCTCCCGAGTCTAGCACTCTTCTACCTAACTCAGGTTGGATGCTGCTCAGGGATGTTCCAGAACGTTCTCTGAAGAGGCCACCTAGGAGGTGTTACTTCTCAGCAAGGAGTGTTGCTGTAGTAAATTACCCATCTCTCAATGGCCTACATTCTCAGTGGTGTGCCTATCTATCTCTTCCTTCTACCTTAAGAGTGAGATTTTCAAGAGTTTTCTCTCGGGACTCAGGGAATGTATGGTTACAAAGAGGGTCTGTATGGTGTACAAGTGGGGAAGAAACGTGCTAGGGAGATCCAGCAGCTGTAGAGCGAAGAGGCTCCTAAGTGGCCGTTGTTTTATTTAATTTGGGTTTTTATTGGTTACTTTTCTGTTGCTGTGGTAAAATACCATGACCAGAAGCGCCTTGCGGAAGAAAGTTTATTTTGGCTTATAGTTCTACGAGTTCATAATTTGTCTGGGAAGGCATGACAACAGGAGCAGAATGCTGAGACATCACATCGTTCATACACACAGAGAGCAGGAAGAGGATGAACTGGAAGTGGGGGAGGGGTGAGCCTATGAAACTCTCAGAGCCCACCCCTAGTGACACACTTCCTCCGGCAAAGCTCCACATCCCAAAAATTCCACATTATCCCTGTATAGCAGCACCAACTGGGGAATAAGTGTTCAAATACATGGGCCTATGAGGGGTGGGGGACACATTCATCATTCAAACCATGGCAGTTTAAATGGACTTTCACAGAACTTAGAGTTGAGCAGGGAATTTATACATGTATAACCTTAAACCAATCCCACCCTCCCGCTCCCACCCCTGTACAGCCCATTTGTTACAGAGCTCACGTTCACACGCTGTGGTTCCCACAGTCCTTAGTCTCCACCAAGTTCACGATTAGTATACAGTTCAGTATGAATTTACGGCGCGTACCCTCCAAGGTGGTCCCACTATCCTAACAGAGTCTCTGAGTCTTTGCTTCTCCTCTGCGGACATTGTGTTCTAATCAAAAAGAGTCACTTTTGCTCTTTCCTGATTGTGATATTTTGAAGCTACAATAGGACTGGAAGAATCCAGAGCCCATAATAAATGTAATTAAATAGTTACGTCAGGTAGAAGCACTTGCTGCTAAGCCTGATGGCTGGAGTTTGATCCCTGGGCTTGGAAACGGAGAAAAGCAATTCCAAAAGTTGTCCTCTGACTTTCACATGGGCGTTGAGGCTCACAGGTGCACACATGCATATGCACTCAATCAATCAGTACATTTATTTTAAAAAGAAAATAGGGGCTGGCGAGATGACTTGTTGGCTAAGAACACTTACTGCTCTTGCCATAAAACCTTAGCTTGGTTTCTACCATCTACATAAGGTGCCTATAACACCAGGTTCAGCAACTCCGAAATACTTTTCTGGCTTCCCCAGATGCCTATATGCAGATGCACACATATTCGCATAATTAAAACATTTCAAACCTAATAATTTTTTTTAAAAATATATCAATTATCTCTACTGCTTTATATGCATTTGTCTGTGGATTGTTTTCCTAGAGAATAAATGTGCTGTTTTTATAAAAGATAATTAAACATCCCTGTAAGTAAACAGGGGATTGTTGCAGTAAGTGTTGGCAAAGGCAGGAACGGGAACCTGCTCAAAGGGGAACCTGATTTAGAGATACTTGGGAGAAACTATGTTTCATTTTTACGATGTGCCCCAAGCCTTGAATCAGCTTCCACAAGAACATGGACTTTCTGCTTATTCCGGGATAGCCTAGCTTGCAGGCCATCAAGCGGCCATGCCAGTAAGACGGACCTGTGCTCACACCAGTTCTCTCGAAAGCGGTAATGGCTCTGCTTAGGTTCTGCCAAGTGTGGTGTGCAGGAGCCATCGTGTGGGAATAGAATACGTCAGTCTTGGTATTAAACTATCAATGGCTATCACGCTACTTGGTACTTAAAACCCATACTCATTTCTGTGCCCCCGCCCTAGGAGAAGATAATCATTTCGTCTTTTAGTAACAAATATTTAAAGGGATTTTTTTTCCCCTTTCAAATGCCAAAGCGTACCTTTTCCAGCACGATGTGGGAGACAGGCAGATGTTGCTTTTTCCCAGCACCCCTCTCGTCTTTACTCTTTGCAAGTTCTTTTTCTCAAGACAACTCAGTCTCCCATAGCATGCTTGAGTCCGGTGGAATCCCGGAGAGCCTGGACAGCAAACCTGCGACCCAGGAAAAGACTGTTTATCACTCTGGAGGTCAGAGCTGAAGCTGACCTCACTTCAATGGTGATGATTACATTAAGGAGACGAGAGCTCAGAGATGTCTGTATATGGCTCCAGCATTGGGGAGAAGGGGAGTTTGGAGAAACTACATTGATATTCAGAGGTTAGAGGTTATGGGTGACTCACTGTAGTTTCATTTGTGTGGAGAATCCTGTTGTAGTAAAAATCAAAAATAGTTCGGCAGCTACCGGAACCCGCACTTCCTCACTCCACGCGGATCTGTGGGAGCCATGTGCTCTGGCTGTTTCTCTGCCAGCCACTTTCACACACTGTCCCCTTGGTGGGTGGTTGCCACGCCTGACACACACATCACGTTCTGTGGGCCGTTCTAGTATGGCATCACGCCACGCTAGCCCCAGGCATTCTGTAGCCCAGCACGGCTTCCAGAACTGAGACAGGTTGTCCCCCAAGAACTTTGCTCACATGCCCTGTAGCCCAGTGAAATCAAAGCTCTAGAAACTTGTAGTTTAACAATTAGATTTATATGTTAAATTGTCAATCCACAACACATCCACAGAATAAATTCACCGCCAATTAATAAAGATAGAAACCGCCCACCTAGACAAGGTAAAATTGACCCAGACCGCCTGGATCGGAATCGTCGTCCTCCTGTCTCCATCTTCCTTTTTGCTGCTGCTGCTGCTGCTGCTCCTCCTCCTCCTCCTCCTCCTCCTCCTCCTCCTCCCCCCCCTCCTCCTCCACCCCCGCTCCTTCCTAGACTTTTCCCCGCCTACCCTTCCTTTTCATCCAATGATAGGCTTCGCCTTATCCTGGACCCGCCTTGCTGCATAATGACATCACCCTACAGAAGCCTGAGTTATTTTTAGATACTTTTGGGGAGTTACTTTAAAGAATGAGGTAAGAAAAGATGAGCAGCTAGGGTCAGTACACAGCAAACGTCTCTCTATATGGCCCCCAAAACTGAAGACTATTTAAGGAAACTCGATATTTGATTCATGAAGGTAACATCATATATTACATGCACACATTCAAATATGTACATATGTGTACATATGCATATATAATATATACTTATTTATATAAAGTATAAATTTATACAGTGAGGAAACAAGAACAGAGAAAATAAATGAAGACATTTCAGCATGTATTCAGGTTCATGTGTGTGCACATGTATGTGCAACTACTCATGCAAACGTGAGAGTGTGCAAGGGCAGGTCAAAGGCCAACATTATTATCTTCCTCGGTTGCTCTGCACTTTATTTTTCTTGAGGTCTGTCCCTGAACCTGGAGCTCACCTATTTGGGTAGGCAACTGACTGGGAAGCCCAAGGCATCCTCTTGCCTCCCCAAGCATCTCAGCACCCCAGCACCCCAGCACCTCAGCACCCCAGCACCCCAGCACCAGGAAAACAAGGCTATTAGGATTACCATGGAACTCAACTTTTCCCAAATGAATCCGAACTCAGATTCTCAAACATTGCCTGGTAAGCACTTTCCTGACCAATCCATATACCCGGCCCTTCTATTGTGAGAAAGCATGTGTGTGTTGTGTAAATGCATATTTGTGTCGGGGTGGGGAGCATACATGTTTGTGGGTACAAATGTGCCTGTTTTGCATATGTATATAATAAAATAAAATTCAAAGAATTTCATATTTTATGAAGAGTTTTGCTCTTTTCCTTCAATAGCATTCTCATCCAAAGAAAATTAACTAATTAATTAATTGACAGGGGGACTATCAACAAAAGAACAATTAAATGGGCCAAATAGCTCTCAAGATGAGATCTATAAAGAACCTAAGGTATATATAATCAATCAAGATTACACATAGGCCACTTGTCACACACTGCCTGGGCCATTAGGTAGAGGTAGATATTTTTAAATAATTAGCATATTCATAAGAAGGATTTCCAGGGGGTGTGGCAATCCTCATTCATAGAACATGGATGCATGGAGTGAAGATCTTAGCAAAAGGTTTTTATTGGGGGGTGGGGTGGGGGATAGTTTTGTTTTTCTGGCTGGTTTAGGTAAAGCATGAGAAACTTAATAACCTCACATAAGACAGGAGCCTAACGTTTCAGAGCACAGGGACCAGAACAAAGGAAAAGCAACTGACAAACCGGCCAGTTGTCATTCATCTGCTGCAGCTAAGCATACAAGACTACCTAGCAGTTCTTGAATTACTGCAAAACAAAAAAGGAATAATTATTTCCTTCACACCAGAATATTCATATGACAGCAACTTAGCACTCAACTCCAAAACTATAATTCTGCCAGTCAACAAACATACACATCAGTTTTTTCTCATCATTGTTGGGGGGCTTTGGTTGATTCTTCTTCTTCTTCTTCTTCTTCTTCTTCCTTCTTCTTCTTCCTTCCTCTTCTTCTTCTTCTTTCCTTCCTCTTCTTTTCTTCCTCTCCTTTCCTCTTCCTCCTTCCTTTTCTTCTCCTTTTTAATTACTCACTTAAACACCCAAATTTAATCTTCCAGAGCTTCATCTGACCATTATTAGTGAGTTCAAAGTTAAGAAGGATTTAAACCAAATAAATAGATGTGAACCAGAAGAGAAAGTCTTCTTTGAAGAAATTGGTGCTCAGCTCTTTAAAATGTTCATTTAATTTTATAATAATTTTGCCAGATAATTGTGGTTATTTAAAAATATGTGCAAAGTTCCAACCATGTGTTAAGTGAGTTCGTTGCAGCATCTGCATAATGAGTAGGCACGGGAACCACAGAGGGTCAACAATCGTATCGTATCCCTGATGTGCATGGCAGTGGGTAAAGGCTGAGACCCTAGGGAAAACTGTAGATTTTAGGGAGTTCTTAGTAGACCCAACAGTGGGGGCCACATTACACAAAGCAGTCTTAATTGTTGCCCCATACACAAATGTCAATTATGCCTCTGTGTGTGGGGCTGCCTCTGTTCATGTGTGTGTAAGTGTGTGTGTGTGTGTGTGTGTGTGTGTGTGTGTGTGTGTGTGTGTATAGACCCAAGTCCTTTGCACACAGTGTGCAGATGTTTTATAAATAAGCTACATTTCCCAGATTTCAATAATGTCTATTTTTAAAAGTCATGGCAGTTTTAAGTTAACTATAACACATTTTGTCAATGTGTCAAGTTGTCAGTGAGATTCTTCATGAAACTTTGACTCTTTCTGTTTGCAACAATATATACATATTTCACTGTCTGCACTTCTTTGATGACTGAACCACTGATTTTGTTCACTAACTCAACTAAGCTTTGTGGGATGACTAATACGTGGTGTATTCCAAGCACACAAAGATGAAAAGGATATATTCTCTGCTTCCAAAAAACACAACTAAATAGAAGAGGTAGAAAATTAATTAGGTGGTTCCAATAAAATATTATAAGGCCCGAGTGCAAATAGTGTATTGGAGAACACACTACAATACAATAAAAAGGGAGCTAAGAGCACTTCCGGGCAATTTTTCTCCACAATGGTCACCATCATCTTTGTCTTCTAACAGGCCATGATATCAAAGGGAATATGGACATTAGTATATGTTATTAAAGGGCTGGATAAGTAGCTTGGCTAATAAAGTGCTTGTCGCACAAGCAAGAGGTCCCATGCTTGAGTCCTAGAACCCACGTAAGGAAGCCGGACATGGTGGCATGCATCTGTAATTCCAGCAATGGGAAGTGGAGTAAAGTCAATCCTTGGGACTCGATAACCAGTCAAGTTGGACACATAGGTAAGTTGTGGGCTAATAACGAAGAGACCTGTCATTAAAAACATTAAGATAGTGGGCTAAAGAACAAAACACAGCCATGTAACTGCATGCACATCCACACCTGGGTGAATAATGAATGTGTAAGCAGAGATACAAGCCTGTATCATGAGTGGAAAATCATAATTCTCAAGCTAAATTTTAAAATAAAATGCATATAAAGCTTTACTTCCAAAATTTTCGAGAAGAAATAGCTCAGGATAAAAATACCAAGACATGATTTTAGGCTCAGGTAATGTAAATGTTACCTATGTGCTTTCCCTGGTTTTCCCAGCTCCTAAAAAAAAAAAAAAAAAAAAAAAAAAAATACTTAAGACATGATTTTTTAAGGGAGGTAGCTATGGGAGGAGGAGCTGTCTCTCTGAGGAGTTTTGCTTCCTAGGAGGGGACCTGGGAGGAGGAGCAATAAAAGGGAGGAGGGGTCCAAGGGAGGGAGGCTATGGGGGAGGAGGAGGAGCTGTGGGAGGAGGAGCTGTGGGAGGAGGAGCTGTGGGAGGAGGAGCTATGGGAGGAGGAGCTGTGGGGAGGAGGAGCTGTGGGAGGAGGAGCTGTGGGAGGAGGAGCTGTGGGAGGGAGGAGCTATGGGAGGGGGAGCTGTGTGAGGGGGAGCTGGGGGGGGGAGGAGCTGTGGGAGGAGGAGCTGTGGGAGGGGAGCTGTGGGAGGGAGGTTGTGGGAGGAGGGGCTGTGGGAGGAGGAGCTGTGGGAGGAGGAGCTGGGAGGAGGAGCTGGGGAGGAGGAGCACTGGGAGGAGGAGCTGTGGGAGGGGAGCTATGGGAGGAGGAGTTGTGGGAGGAGGAGCTGTGGGAGGAGGAGCTGGGGAGGAGGAGCTGGGGAGGAGGAGCTATGGGAAGGATTATGGAAGGAGCTGTGGGAGGAGGAACTGCTGGGGGCAGGGGAGGAGGGGTGGGGAGGAGGAGCTGTTGGGAGGAGGAGCTGTGGGAGGGGAGCTGCGGGAGGAGGAGCTGTGGGAGGAGGAGCTGTGGGAGGAGGAGCTGTGGGAGGAGGGGCTGTGGGAGGAGGGGCTATGGGAGTGGGGCACTGGGAGAAGGGGTGGAGATTAGGATGTAAAGTGAATAAATGAATAAATTAATGTAAAAAGTCTTGAGATACCACAAAAAAATAAGATGATAAATTCTAATCTGACTAATTTTCTCCTCAATCTATTCTCTCTCCCTTGGATCTCTAGGCTGATACTTCTTTATACTTTGTTTGTAGAAGACACTCCTGTTCCTTCAACCAGCGGCCCAACTACATGTGAGCTATGGGTTGTAATTTATGTCCTTGCTTAGAGGGAAGAGGAATGTGAGACACTTGTAATTTTATGGCTCTCTTGTTGGACTCAGCCATTAATTATGACTAAATATTATCTCAATCTCGAAAGGAAGTTATGAAGTCCTTAACCTCTGACACCTAGCTGACAATAATAATAGGCTAAAAGGAGCCTCATCTTGGGACTGAGCCCTGATTTTTCTGAACCATCTTGAGAAGAAGAGGCTGGCGCTTGTGTTGAGTCACGCTGCTTGCATTAGAACCTTGCTCATCCTTCCTCTACTAATGTGGGAACTTGGGGTTGCGGTCGCTCTCAACAGATTAGACACCGGTGCTGTTTCTTATTAAGTTCTTGATTCCTCGCAGCTGTAGAAAATTTTCAACTCCACATCAGAGAAGGCCAGCTCCCCTAGTAATAGTTTTTCTTCTGGAGAAGTGCACATAAATAATAAATCAACTCACATCCTTAGCCAATCTGGCAAAGGTGAAAGCTATCTAGTTCAAGCAAATGTTGTTCTCATCAAAGAGGCCTGCTGGACAAGAGACCATGTTCGCTTCCATCAAAACTAACATTGAGATACAGGGCCACCTGCCTGAAATCCCAGCACATGAGAGCCCAAGACAGGAGGAATACAAATTAGAAGCCAGGGAGGGCTATGCCAAGTTCAAGGCCAGGCTGAACTGCACAGTGAGTAGTGAGATCTTGTCTCAAAAAGACAGAAAAGAAAAGGAAAGGAAAGGAAAGGAAAGGAAAGGAAAGGAAGGAAGGAAGGAAGGAAGGAAGATGCCTTATTTTGAGGTGAGAATCTGTGCATTAAAATATCGACAGAAACACCATAGCCAAAAGGCCTGGTATGACTTGTCATGTTCTATAGACTAAAGGCATAAGATAATAGGGTCAAGACATGCTACAGGCAGGAGTTGTGCAAAATCAGGTGAGCAACATTGTATCATGGATTGAGGAGGAGCTCATGAGACTAATTGACAGGGAAAAGCTTCTGGTGAAGGGGGAGTCATTTTTATACCCAGTGGTATAGCCACTGAGAACCAGGCCGTGCTCCAGAAAATAACTCCCCACCCATGCTCATGTGAGCAAAAGTGATTAAACTCCGTGGATCATAAAGATAAAAAATTCAACCCAAAGCACAGGAAAGTAGGAATGGAAATTTATTAGAAAGAAAAAGTTCAGAGGGAAGAGAGTGGAAGGAGACAGTGGTGGGCCCTGAAAATGGCCAGGGTGTTAGGCTAGCTCTCTCTCTCTCTCTCTCTCTCTCTCTCTCTCTCTCTCTCTCTCTCTCCTCCTCTCCCTCCTCCCTCCCCCCTCCTCTCTCTCTTCCCCCCTCCTCTCTCCCCTCCCGAGTTCCCCTTTTGCCCCTCTAAGGAAGTGGCTCTTTGCCTCCCTGTAGTTCTTTGGAACAGAGCACTGGCAAGAAAACAAGCAGGGCCTTGCAGCAGCAACATAAACTATGGTCCTACCCAGTGCCTCTGTGTACATCTGGGCCAGGCTGAATTAATCACATGGAATGGAAGTTCTCCCTGCCTTCTGGAACCTTGTGTGAAGTTGGGTGTGCCCTGTGAATGGGGGTGAATATTTGTGGGTTTTTCTTCAGATAGCCCCCGCCATCATTGAGGTACCTTTCCTAATGTAGCTCTATGTGAGAGCCAGAACCTTAATTCTCCCTTCCGGGCCCCCTCTCCCAATAAAGCTCATATCAGGGGCCATTTTGTGTCAACTCCTTTCCCAAGGTGGCTTCCTGGTTTTGGTTGTCTGTTTCTAACAATTTGTCCATGAAACGGTCAGCAAACCTTTTTATTTTAATTATTATGGATTTTGAAAGGTGCTTCAGGAGATAACATAATCAGGTATAAATTTTGTATTTGGGTCATGTGGCCAAGGCTCACTGCCACATCTTTAAAGGAACATCTATTAGTTACCGTTTCTTTTTATTCCAAAATAGTATGTGATGGACGGTCTGCCATCAACAGTCTCTGAGTTCACTGCCACGCTCCCTTTGTGGTTTGCCATACATAGGCTTAATAACAGTCCCCATCCACATGCAGCAATTAAGAATGGCTCAATAATAGTCACCATCATGTGTCACAGTCATAAGTGACTGAGTGATCAGCCTCATTCAGAAGTGTCAATCATGAATGGTTTAATAATATCGTAATCCACACGCATCAGTCACGGATGACTCACTAATGATCCTCACGCACTGAGTCTATGAGTATCAAACTCTGACATAACTAGCCATGAGTACCCCTGCCTTCATGGCATGCCTCAAAGCATCAGTACAACTGTTATGTCAAGGATAAGGTTGAACAGTTCCAGCTTCAAGTGTACCAAGATAACTGTGCATAGAAGATTTTCCTGTGAACCCCGAGGAGAGAAGATACACCATGTGTGTTAGCTTACAGGTGATTCTGCTAGGCTCCTCCCAGGGACCTAGCAACAGCTTACATCATCACCTGCTACCATCACCTGCCACTGCCAGGTATGAGGGCGTATATAAAAGGACTGTTGACCATCCCAGCTCTCTTCTCCTCTCTTCTCTCTCTTCTCTTCTCTCTCTTCTCTCTCTCTCTCTCTCTCTCTCTCTCTCTCTCTCTCTCTCTCTCTCTCTCCTCAGTTCCCACCTCACTTCCTGCCAGTCTCTCTCCTTTTGTCCTTCCTCTTTCCCCTCTTCTCTGCCCTCATGGCTCTGTCTGCTTCTATTCTGTCCCCAGGCCCTCAATTCCCTCCCTTTACCCCGAATAAACCCCCTTTATACCAGTTCTGTTGCATGGCATGATTTCTCAGGAGCCATGGCATGGGCCCACCATGTACTCCCCTCATACCACCGTTTCATAACAGTGTATCTTAGAACAAAGTTCCCCAAACTCTTCTTTAAGATCCCTGCCCCAGAACCCACCTATCACAACCTCTTTCCTTCCTCCTTTCCTAACCATGGCCAGTGGACAGTTCTGGGCACTATTACTCTTAGATGCCACCTGTTGGGAGTTCCAAAGCATCACAGACAGCTGAACTAGATGCACCTGCTCCATACAGCAAAGACCACTGCCTGCCCAGCCAATGAATGGTCAGAGCAAAATGACAAAGGTCCCGGGTTGCCACTAGAGCTTATCCATGAACACAAACTATCCTAGTTAAGGTTATCATTGAAACACCATGGCCGAAGCCACTTAGGAAGTAAAATGTTTATCTGGCTTCCAAATCACTGTTCGTCACTGAAGGAATTCGGGACAGGAACTCAAACAGTAATCCGGGCACAGGAACTGATGCAGAGGCTATGGCGGAGTGCTGCTTGCTGGCTTGTTCACTCCACGAGGCTGGGTGTCTCGGCTAGTCTTCAACAAATGCCAGAATCCCGAAGAAGTAGGCCCGAATGCCAGTGAAGGAATGGCCTTGCAGCAGGAGCTACGACAAGAAGGCAAAGAGAGGGCACGTGGTCCTTTTCCGTGTCCTTACATAGGCAGCCAGCCAAAGGTGTGATCCAGGTTAAATGCCAATCTCCCACTCTCAAAGATCCAGATTAGAAGTGGGTCTTTCCACTGCCAATGGTTTACTTAAGGGGAAAAAATCCCCTCTCAGGCAAGCCCAGCCACTTGGGTTTTTATTTAATTTTAGATGTAGTCAGGTTGACAGCCAAGAACAGATATCACAGTATCTCAGTGGAGGTCCCAGTGTGGTTCCTTTGCTGTTGTGCCCCAAGCAAAGGTTTTCAGCAAGAATGTTCTTGGAAGGCCTGGCTTGGGGGCTTACACCTGTAACCCCAGGACGTGGGAGGAAAACTGGCTTTCTCTCACCTGACAGCATCAAATGACAATGGTCTGTTTTCTACAATGACGTGGCATTTGGTATCAACCTCACTAGAGGACAGGCCCTACATCCAGGAATTGCCCAACACAGAGACTCCATTTGTTTGGTGTGGTTTGGACTCTGTTTTTTGTTTTGTTTCATTTTGTTTTGTTTTAAATAAGAGAGAGAAGCTGGGCAGTGGTAGCACACGCCTTTAATCTCAGCACTCAGGAGGCAGAGGCAGGTGGATCTCTGTGAATTTGAGACTAGCCTGGTCTACAGAGTGAGTTCGAGGATGGTCACAGCTACACAGAGAAACCCTGTCTCAAAGGAAGAAAGAGAGAGAGAGGGAGAGAGAGAGAGAGAGAGAGAGAGAGAGAGAGAGAGAGAGAGAGAGAGAGAGAGAGCAAGTGGTAGAGATCTGAGAAGAGTTAGGGGAGGAATAAATATATATGATCAAAACACATTGTATGAAATTCTCAAAGTATAAATTAAAACATTATTTTTTAACTTTCCTCAGCTGTTTCTAATTCACAATGGATTCCCGTCGAGTCTGTGGAGCCCTTGACTATATGCCCTCTGGATCCCTTTAGTGAGCTGCAGTAAATATCTACGGTTTCCTTCTTGATTGGATTGTGAAGCAATTGAAGAGAGTGGGTTTTCCACCCCAGTCTATGTCTGATGAGTTCTTGGGTGGTTACAAGCAGTAGAGAAAACCTGGTGGATGCTAGGTTAATACGACTTTTAATTCTAGCTGAGCTAATCACTTGCTACCTGACACCTGATAACTTACTTGATAAACACTGTTGTAAACATGAGTGAACAGTAAGCACTGAATGCCTGTTTTCCAAAACTCAGCTGGTGTTTGGAGTCTGCCTAACAGTGAAAGGTTTCAGGTCTACTAGGCAAGCAATTTGTTTTATCCACTTCTGACTGAGAGGCCAGATCTTTTAAATTCAGGAAGCTTAAACTCAGGCAAACTAACCTAGCATTAGTTTCCAAGTTACCCCCTATACTCCCAACAAGACCGGTGTCTCCAGGTTATTCCTCCAACTAATCGACACCCCAGGTTATAAGCCCACCTCCTGCAATGCAGAGAGAAACAGAAATTAAGTTTATGATTTGACTCCCAGTGCCAGCAAATTATGCTAAAGGTCATAGTAGCTTTCCAATTAGATGCTTGCCCGCTCACCCTCCACTTGTTGCTTTCTATAAAGCCTTGTCCCTGTAGATGTTCGGGACTCCTCACCACCAAAACCATCCTGCATCTGAGGGGTCCCCAAACTAGCTCAAATAAAAGGCCCTATTGTGATTTGCATCAGATTGGCTCCTGTCTGATTCTTGGAGTTCACTAACACCTCCCTGGCACTACAGGACAATGCAGCCAGCAGTATCCAGCTCTCTCCTCCCAAAGACATTGTGCTCCAAGATCTCCTAATGGGAGTTTTCACTGACTCTCACAACTCAGGTGACCAGAATGTGAGAGAGAAACAAGGGGATGGCAGTATTTATAGGATTTCCTCTTCATCACAAAGCTATAGCCAGTCTTGGCTTCTAATCCCTAGAATTCAGAGTAAAGGGCTAATGTTTAATGCGTTCGGAGCTGTCAGTGTTCCAAGTTGAGGGGAGTTCTAGGGATAGAAATTAGTGACAGGTGCCCAAAATTGTGAGTGTAACCAATACCACCAAACTGCATTTAGAAATTGTTAAAAAAAAAAGATAAATTTTATATATATTTGTCCCAACTTTAAAATATATATAGCCTATAACACACATGCATATGTATATGTGTGTATATATCCTATAACATACATGTATATATATCCTATAACATACATGTGTATATATCCTATAATATACATGTGTATATATATCCTATAACATGCATGTATGTGTATATATGTGTATATGTGTGTGTATATATATATCCTGTAACATACATGTATGTATATATCTGTAACATACATTATTATACACATATATATTTGTATCCTATAACATACATGTATATATATATATCCTATAATATACATGTATATATATCCTATAATATACATGTGTCTATCCTATAACATGCATGTGTATATATATCCTGTAACATGCATGTGTGTGTATATATGTATATATGTGTGTGTCCTGTAACATACATGTATGTATATATCTGTAACATCATTATATATACACATATATATTTATATCCTATAACATACATGTATATATATACCCTATAATATACATGTGTACATATATCCTATAATATACATGTGTGTATAAATCTGTAACATTATATATACACATATATATTTATATCCTATAACATACATGTATATATATATATCCTATATACATATATATATCCTATAATATACATGTGTATATATATCCTATAACATGCATGTGTGTATATATATGTATGTGTGTGTCCTGTAACATACATGTATGTATATATCTGTAACATACATTATATATACACATATATATATTTATATCCTATAACATACTTGTATATTCAGCTGTGATAGCTACATGCTACCTCCTGTCTTCATCATATGCATCCCCCTGAAGAGACCATGACACTGAGGTTTCATGACAACTTAATGAAGGACCAAATCATTCCATAAAATATTAGGGTTTAATCCTCCCTCTAAAACTGTTCTCTCCTTCATTTCCAGGCTTGAGAGCCCATAGGTGAAGCCAAGTTGATTAAGTGGCTGGAATAAGTTGTTGGCACAGCTCCCAGACTCTAGCTTGTTAGAACCTTCGAACAGCAAAAGCTTCACTGTGCTTTATAGATACACTTACCTGCCACAAAAACTGAGAAGTCCGTGACAGTTGGAATCAGAAATGCAGTTAGCAGAGCCCCTGTGTTGGAGCTAAGAGAGAGAGAGAGAGAGAGAGAGAGAGAGAGAGAGAGAGAGAGAGAGAGAGAGAATATTATGAAGGTTAGAAGAATTAAATACAGCTAAACAGATGTCTTAGGGTTTTTTTGAGGGGGGGTTCGTTTTTGTCTCCTCTGTTGAGTGCTTGGGTCCTACTCCTATCTGCTCACTCAGAAAGCTTTTGGTAAAAGGAATAAACCAAGGCTCAGTAATTTTTGATGAAGTTTCTCCTATGAGCCCAATGACCTCGGTTCCCTGGGGTTCCCAGCTGTTACGCAGATGTTTCAATTTGTAAAGCACAAGCTCTCTCCTAGCAAAATCAAAGACAAGCATTGTTTTCTCTGCTGATGACATTGTTTTGCTGTTATAACTCCCCAGTAACCATGGTAATGGCCGCAGTTGTGATTCGCTTTAAGGAAAACACAGTTCATCGTAGAATTTGTCAAATAGCAGATTAAGGACACTTGACAAGTCTATACCACTATTGAAGATCAGTTAACAAAGTTAATACCATGAGGGCTTTTTTTTCTCCCTAACTTTTCAGATTGCTTTAAGTTGGGAAAGAAGTATTGTAGTGAAGAGGACTGCCACCAAGTCTGATGACCTGAGTTTGAGTCCCAGGATCCACATAGTAGAAGGAGAGTTGACCTCTCCTCTCTCTTCTCTTCTCTTCTCTTCTCTTCTCTTCTCTTCTCTCTCCCTCTCTATCTCTCTCTCTCTCTCTCTCTCTCTCTCTCTCTCTCTCTCTCTCTCTCCCCTCTCTCTCCTCTCTGCATATATAATATATATGCATGCCTTTGAATGTATGAGGAGATATATAGATATAGATAGATATAATAGATATATATATATATATAGATATAGATATATATAGATATATCAAAGGTAACATGCTGTTTTGAAACATACACCTTGCAGAATGGCTGGTTCAAGTTAATTAACATATCCATTGCTATTCCTAGTTCCTGCTGCTATTTGATTGGGATTTAATGTCTACCTTATCTTCAGTCGTAGTTGAGAATACCGACAGAGGAAATAATGGAACAATATTGGGTCGAGATCAAGCACACTGGTAGTTACGCAAAGCCACTGTATGCAGGAATCTGTCCACAGCACTTGACCTCATCTGTCGCATGGCACAGGTTGGGACAGTATTCTTATGACAAGAGAAGTCAAAGATGCTAAGGAAAGATTTAGAGACCCATGATTTGGATGTTTTTTAAAGGCTTTTTATTTACACTGATACCAATGAAGCATCAACACTCTGAAATTAACCAGCCCCAGTGACTACATCTCAGCGACCTTCTATTTAGTTAGAGTAGCCGTTTGGGATGGGATCTGAGTAACTTCACGCTGGATTTTACAATTTTACTATCGAATGTATTGCTACGCGCTTACCCACCGCCAAAACCGAAAAGCCCATGACAGAGTTGGAATCGGAAATGCAGGTACCTTTGAACCATCCCTCACAAGCCCTCTTCATTGCCTGCCCTCAGTCCTTCCTCGTCCCCCTGTTTGTCCTTTCTTCTCTTTCCTGCATATCACCCTAACCCGCTTGTACATTTGTTTCCACATTTGCATCTTTTATGGGTTAGATGTCACATTTCTTCTTGAGATCACGTGACCTTGTTGGATAGCATACATTCCAAGTCGATTTCATTCTCCTAAAAATGTTTCGATTTCATATTTCCTTAGAGCTGGGTGGCATTCATACATACCATGAATTTTCACTATCCATTCATCTGCTGATGGGCAACCAGGTTCATTCCAATTATTGATTACAGGGAATAAGACAGTAACAAACATGGGAGCACAAATACCTCATGGTGTGGAGTTCTGTGCTGTGTGGACCCATCTTATTTCTAAGACATGTGTGAGGGATGTGAACAGAATGTGCTCCCGAGTGCTCTCCACCGCCAAAGGACTAGGAAATCCACAAGTCCTTGTATGAGTTCCAGATTTTTGCATGGACTCAAGCAATAGTGGTCCTATAGTCTGAATCTTATCCAAACACAAAACACCCCACGGTGAAAGATATTCCCCAAAACTACAACTTCTAAACGGAATTTCAGTTCTTATCCTGAGCACTCTTGAGTCATAATAGAGAGACATTGTCACCCTTGGTGCCATTGGGAAGTCCGTTGGTGGCAACTACTATGAAACAGAACTTGAAGTGGTCACAGCTTGGAGTCTTGTTTTTCTTCCTGCCTCATTCACGAGTAACTATTCTTACCTATGAAAGAAAGAATGAAGAATTAAAAACCCTCACTCCGTCCTGTTACTTGGATCAACAAAAGGCCTTTGTTTGTAACTCTCTTTGGAACGCTGTAAAATGTCTCCAGCTTTCCCAGGACCCATGAGGTTCCTTTGCCAATTTCTCAAAACCCAAAAACAATTTTACAACAGCAAAAATCCTTCGAAGCTTGAGATCATCCTTAGGATCCCATCCAACGTCTCACAAATGCCGCTCTCTTTTCTCAACGCCGCGCTCCACTTTTTAATTGACATTTAACAAAAAAGCATCATTCTATTTTTCCTTTTTTCCCAATATAAAAATATTTAAAGGATGATATTCTACATCTGACTTAAGAAACGCCCAGATCTTGCTATTCTATAGAGGATCTAGAAGTTCCTTCTTCAGTGTTCCTGTGCCAATAGTAGAGTGTCTACTTCCCATTTCTGGGTGACTGGGTCGTCTCCTGGGAGACTGTGACCTGGGCCTCTGGGCAGCCTGCAGCTGGATTCGTGTCCCAGCAGAGAACTGTGGAAGGGTGATGTCTACAGATTGGAAGGCAGGTTTCAAGTATCAACATCATGTCTTCCAAACTCACTTAGTCTCTACAACAGGGACAGGTTGCTGCTCTCAAGTGCTCTCTGCTGCCAAAAGACTTGGAAATCCACAGGCTGTATGATTTCCAGATTTTTGCACGGACTCAAGCAATAGTGGTCCTATCGCCTGAACCTTATTCAAACACAAACTACTTCAATATCCCTCAGTTAAAGCAATCACTCAGTGTTTTGCCATAGTGAACATTAAAGTCCTACCTTCCTTGTCTAAAAACAATGTACAATGTGTATCCATAATGAGTGATCACCAGTTCTGTGACAAAATATCTCTGGGCCAGGTACTCCTAATCCTAAAATTTCAAAGGCAGAGAATGACCAAATGGACAAAAACAGAGTCTTGTTCAATTCTGTGGTTTGGATGTCAAACATCCTTATAGGGACATGTGTTTGAGACCTTCATTCCCAGCTGGGGATGCTACTGGGGAAGGTTAAGGAATTATTAGGAGGTAGAGCCTTATTGGAAGAAGACATTGCTCTCTCTCTCTCTCTCTCTCTCTCTCTCTCTCTCTCTCTCTCTCTCTCCAAACTCTCTCCAAATAAAATGCAATCACTCTACTTGCTGACTACCAAGCCCACTGCATGGTCCTGTGGGCCACGCCTTCCCCACCATGATGTTTTCCTTCAGGAACTGAGAACAAAAGCAAACCCTTTCTCCTTTAAGCGGCTCCAGTCAGGTATTTTTATTACAGCTGCATATCAGAAGCCAATGAGACCAGACACTAGGAAAATGCCCTATTAACCCAGCCACACACCCCAATGCTGAGAAGAGAGCCTAACCAGAAATGAGTCAAGCAACTCAGATTATCCTCTAAACGATCATATTGACATTAGCATTCATGTACCAGGGAGGATGGCAGTATGGCTGCTTAAGGCACAAGCAAACGCACAGCCAGATCTTAAAGGCACAGTGTGATAAGTCCTCAAAATCAAGTCAATGCATGAGTTTCTTCTTTGTTGCTTGAAGTTGTGTTGTTTTGCTTGGGCCAATAGAAAGAAACCACACAACTCTACAAGCATCTGCAAGAATCTTTTTTGCTATTAGGCTCATTCCTGCCCTACAGGGGAACTTCATGGCTGCCTTGCCAGCATGTGCTTTGTCACTTGGAGAATTCCATTCCTGTTCTCTCTCTCTCTTATATGTTCTAGTTTGCTTCTCTGCGGCTATCATACACGTCATCATCAAAAGCAACTCAGAGAAAAGAGGTTTGTGTCTTCTTACAGTCTCTAATGGAGGAATGCTGTAGGCATAAATGTTTGCAACCTACTTTTAATGAGGGTTCAACCTCTTCTCTAGCCTACCATCCAGCAGAGTTAGTGGAAAAGGAATTAGGACCTGGGGGAAGTGGACCTGTTCAGCAATAGTTCCTTGGTGGTGAGTTTGATCTTCTTTGGCAGCAGTTCAATCCCATAGCAAGCATTAAGTAGAAATCACTTCCTTTACACCAGTCCTCTAGGCAGGCAGACACCAGGCATGAACCAGCAATTGTGGTTCAGTCCTGAAGAAACCTCAAGGTTCACCAACTGGCCCAAGTGGAAGGAGTGAGTTTCTCTCAGTGGCTGCTTTACCACAAGTTGAGCTCAACAACTCTATGTAAGGCAAACCAATACATGTGCGTCATTAGTGAAGAATATCGAGGCAGAGCAAACCAAACCAATGCTCAGTGGTCCTCTCCCAGTGTCTGTGAGGTCATCTTTACACTCCCTCATCACAAGTCCCTTCATGTGTTTGCTATATACAAACACCCTTTCACCTGTCTGCTTCCAGCAATCATTCTTTCACGTGTCTGCTTTAGCAAGACATCCTTTCACCTGTGTGTCCCAGCAAACCATCTTCTGACATAACTAGCTTTCCAAAGAAACTAGAAGTTTCGACTTCAGAATGCCAAGACAAGAACTTGAAGCAGAGACCACAGAGAACACTGCTGGCTCACTGCTTTTTAGCTGGTTGGTTCATCTACTTTTCTTCTACAGGCCAATACCGCCAGCCTAGGTATGGCACTGCCTACAGTGGAGTGGCAGCTCCCACATTAGTCATTAATCATTAAGACCATGTCCAACAGACATGCCCATAGGCCGATCGGAAATAACTAATTCCTCAGTCACATTTCCCTCTTCCTTAATGTGTGAAGATGTCTTGATGCCTGCCATGATTAGCCATTATAAGCACCCATATGAGTGACAAAGATTTAGCTGTCCCATGCATTAAGTATCAGTCTCTCGTTCAAAGATGAAGCCATTTGTCCCATCCTGGGAATCACTAAAGATGCAGTAAGGAAAATCGAGTATAGTGGGACACACACACACACACACACACACACACACACACACACTTCCTCAAATTGGATAAATTTGGTTTTGGATCTTAATTAAGGGACAGTCATTCACAGGGCAATTGGTCATAGCAATGAGGCCATGCCTTCAGCTATAACCCTTCAAACTACTGCCTCAAAAGAGCCAGTGAAGGGGCCAGTGTGTCCTCTACAAGATATTCTGTTCCATCCAGTATGGTGACCACCTGCTCATGGAGTCAACTAGTCACTTTGGCTCCAGACCTGACTGGGTCTTGAGTATGCTTTGAATATAGTTTTAATTGAGGATACAGCCCTGCTCAGATAGCTTGACTTTATGTGTTGGGTGGGTGAAAACTGAAAAAGAAAGCACTCTTGAGGCTGTAAAGACACCTACCTATAGTGCTCAGGGTATAAGATGGCCTTTTTCTACCAGAGGCTCATGGCGTGTGAGAAGCCACCAATCAAGAGGTTTGTGTCTTGGGCAGCAAGATTTCCACCGGCAGAAGCCAAGAAATCGGTACATTCTACTGGCAACTTTCAGCTGCCATGGACTCTCATCAGCATGGGTGAGGGAGAGGAAACAGGCGCAGTCCTGTCAGGCTCGCAGCCTCTCAAGGGCTGAGACAGCAGCAGCACCAAGTGTGAGAGACGGCTGGCCCCTTCTATGGCACTTTGACTGATGGGGCCAGAAAGATACGCAGATGGGATGCAGTCAAACAGGGCTGCTATATCATGGCCAATGTGGTGCTTGGAGCAGGTCTCAGATTAAAATCATGTACCCTTTTCACCACCAAAGATGTAGTCCTTTTTTCTGAATCACAGTGAGGCTTAGGCCATTCTTGCAATAAATGATAGCATAAACAGATATTGCCCTCAGGAAGAAAATACTCCTGTAGAGGACACTTGGGTTGGGTGTCAAAAGTGACCAGAGCATCAGTATCTATAATGCTGTCAGTGAGAAGGACCAAGGTCACTCCTTCTAGAAATTATCTAATATTTTAAATAGAAAATTGGGCCAGGAAGACGGCTCAGTGGGTCAAGGCACTTGGTACCAAATCCGGTGACCTGAGTTCTACCTGTCAGATATCATGTGATAGAGAGAGAGGAGTCTAGCAAGTTATCCTCAGAACTTAGTGTAAACACACACACACACACACATCACACCACACACGACAGACAGAGAGAGAGAGAGAGAGAGAGAGAGAGAGAGAGAGAGATGCACAAAAAAGGAATGTAAATGTAATAACACTTTTAAGGATTATAAAGCTATTAAGAAATATATTCTGGGGTTGGGGATTTAGCTCAGTGGTAGAGCACTTGCCTAGCAAGCGCAAGGCCCTGGGTTCGGTCCCCAGCTCCGGAAAAAAAAGGAAAAAAGAAAGAAATATATTCTGTGTATGCCAAAGAACAATTAATTGCTGTGGTTGCATTTTCTCTAGCTGTGTAAACTTTCAAGCATTTAGCCAGCTCTGCTCAATAGCACTGTGTAACTTTAATCTCTGGGATCAGAGATTTTTGCCTGATTTCTCTAGCTTGTCTCATGGTCTTAACCAGACTTACGCCCACACTTTATTTCCAACACACTATCTAATAATAAGAGGTTGGAAACCCAGCCCCACACTCCTCTAACTACTCTGTAAAACAGCCTCGGTGAATGCCTCGGGCCAAGAATTTATATTCTAAGCTTCATATCCGGAGCAGCTCTGCTTTCTCTGTGCAGATATCATCCATGTTTTAGCATTCTCCAGTACCAAGCCCAAGTGCCCTGACCTATACCGCTGGGGCTCTGCTGGAAAACTGAAAAGTTTGGATCCAAACCCCACTCCAGCTCTCCCAATCTTCAATGGAGGATTTTTTTCTTTCTTTCTTCACAAGGTCGGAAACAAATAACAAGTTAGTATGATTAGTATCTGGCCTGATCCATCAGAAGCATCTCTTGTGTATGTGTATGCATATGTGTGCATGTGTGTGTGTGTGTGTGTGCATGTGTGTGTATGAGTGTGCATGTGTGTTCATTCCCCTTTCCCCAGGTATTTATCAAAATCAATGTTGTTTTCAACTCCAGAAGGAAAACTGTGTTTAGTAATGAGAGAGTGTGACAAGTGCCCTGTGTTTTAAGGGCCATGTGTTTTCTCTGTTCCTATCATTCACAGCAGCCTTTCCAGGAGAACCTCATATTATCCCTTTTTGCAAAGGGGTCCAGGAACCTACGTAATACTTTGCTTCATTTCCTAGGGTGGCTAGAACAAAATTCTTCCAACCCAAGTCTCAGGACAAAACAAATACATTCACTCACAGTTATGAGGTGGGGTGCCCAAAATGAAGACATTAGTAAAGTCGGTATTCTCCCCAAGCCCTAGGAGATAATCCTCTCTGGATTCCCCTGGCTTGTCGCAGCTCTAATGATGCTTGGTGTTCCTTGGCTTGTAGCCAGATCACTCTCATCACCTCAGCCTTTGTGTGGCATCTCCTGGCATCTGTCTCTTAGCTTCCCCTCTCCCTATACCTTATAGCTTGGATTTACATCCTACTTCTAAATAAAATCATACCTGTGTCTCCTGGGGTATGACTTGAGCATACCTCCTTAGAGAGTACAGTCAAATTCACTTCTTTTAAAAATAATTGTATTCTTTAGATAGATATGGTAAAGGGAACCGACCAAAATACAATTGTCTGTAGACAGGAAGGCCAACTGTGCCCTAGGAGATGGCCCTGCTCCTGTGCTCATAGAGAAAGTAGTAAGTGGGCCCATGGGGGGTGGGGGGGCAGCAGCGGTGGGGGGATGAACAGTAAATAGTGAACAGATAGGAAAGGAGCTGGGGGTACAGAACAGGGGATGCATTTGATGGATACACATTTTACACGCACGTGTGCAATTTTCAATTTAAAAAAAAATTGTCATTTAAAAAAATATATGTCCCAAGAGAGGTGGACACAGCAGTGGCAGATAAAGAGCGAACAATGGGTCAAACGCCAGGAAAAAAAAGAGGAAAACATGGACAGACGATTTTATTTTAGTTTTCAAGGTAAGGAGAGGGTTAGACACATAAGGGTTATCACAGGCTATCTGAAGGATTTTTCAGTAGGATCCAGGGCAGAGTAGTTATCCCTAATTGTCTGGTGCTGTGAAGGCTAGGCTGACTCCATCACAAGCTTCAAATTGGCAGCTCAGGAGATTAGGCCTGAAAACTGGGCAAGTCCAGGAAAGTCAGTTACTAGAAAAAAACCCAGGCTTCAGGCCCGGGAAACTGCCTTGTCATCAGAAGCTGCCCATCACCTGGCTGAAAGCAAGAGCAATGGGTCAGTAACAGTTTCCAGACCTCCCAGCAACAGTTTCCAGACCTCCCAGCAACAGTTTCCAGACCTCCCAGCAACAGTTTCCAGGCCCCGCACCCTGGTAATGATTCTGGGATGTCCCTGGAGATGGAGCAAGATAAAGGTTACCTACCCCAGAATTCCCCTAATGCACTTTAAATCGGGCCTGCAAGCTCACTTGGTTGTCTCCATCTTGGATTGGGAGCCCCCAGCATGCTGGACTTTTGTAGAATAAAACATTCTTTGCTTTTACATACTATTTGAATCCAGGGTATTGTTCTTCGGTGAATCATGGACCCTTACAGTACTTGGTGATTGTCCCTAATTGTCTGATATTTATACTGAGGCTGATTAGAAGAGTCCATAGAGGACTGAGGTAAATTAAGTGCCCGAGGCTTCGGAGTCTGAATTGGCAAGTCGATTGACAAGTTTTTCATTATCTCTGGGAATTAAAGAGTTACTTAAAGCAATAGCAGCAACATGTCGATGACAGCAAAATCAGAAGATATGTATTCTTATGGCTTCTTCTGTTGGTCACAGGTATTTTTCTATGAAGGTCATAGCCGGGGCTGTGTGTGGCTGTACCTTCTTCTCTTTTTTATACCCTTTAAAATATGAAAACTAGGGCTGGAGAGATGGCTCAACAGTTAAGAGCACTGAGTGCTCTTCCAAAGACTGCTCTTCCAGAGGTCCTGAGTTCAATTCCCAGCAACTACATGGTGGCTCACAGCCATCTATAATGGGATCTGATACCCTCTTCTGGTATACTCATATGAAATAAATAAATAAAAATATTTTTAAAAATATATGAAAACTACTTTTAACTCATGGCCCATACAAAGATGGGTCATATTTGGCCCACAGACCAAGACATCCCCTCTAGTTTATTTGGGAGAGAGAAATGAATCACTAAAGCCACCACAATGGCTCCAACTGACCCGTGACATGTGTGGTCACTCTCTACATGGTCCCCTCAACTTCATGGTCTCTTTCACAACCATATGGGTTTGACAGTAAGAAATCTTCGTTTCTTTGGCTAAAAGCAGTCGAACGTTGGAGAAAATCTGTGGCATTCAATGTACAAGTAAGGACAGTTACTCATGGGTTCAGGCTTGTGTAGGACAAGTGATCTAAGCTTAGCCCTGCCTAGTTTACAAATAAATGAGACTCAGACTGTGGTTATTTTATTTGGTTTTAACAATCACTGGGGTGTCGCACCTAATCTGCTCTTCTAGCCGCAGGCCTGGCTACCTCCCCAGCGGTGTACCCCAGATACTTGCTGTTTCTCCTGGGCATGTTCATGGTTCCTCTTCCCCTCATGGCAGCTTCCTCCTCTCTCCAGTTCTCCCTCTTCTGTCTCTACCCAAACCCACTCTAGTCTCTAATCCCTCCAGCAACTGGCAGTAGACAATTTTATTTAACCAAAAGTTTCAAGTCAAGGAACAAGGTTGGCATGACAAGAGCTAGTAAATATGAGAAGGCACTAGGCCTTTGGGTAGAGAACTTGGCAATTACAATACATAGCAACAGACCAAACTCAACACCCTTGGGTCCCTTCTAGTTTTATTTCCACCTTCTGCTTGCACCTGTAAAGAAAGAAAGCAACCTGTGGTGGAAAAATAAAATCCATCAAACCTAACATTTTGCAAAATGGAAAACAAACCGTGAGTGGCTAAAGACTTGGGAAGGAGTCTCTCTGTGTTTGTTTGTGTGTGTGTGTGTGTGTGTGTGTGTGTGTGTGTGTGTGTGTTTTGCTATTTTGAAACCAGTTTTCTTTGAAAAATGCAAATGCTTCCTGCTATCCAGTGTTTTTTTTTTTTCTTATTTTCGCATCTGTTAGGTGTTTTTTTTTCCTAATTTCTATCATCTTCATAGCTCGCTTTGGGGATTTTGATTTGGTTTGCTTTGTTCCAGTATGCTTAGGGGGGTGGTGCATATTTCCAAGTTGCACGGTGGTAAGAATAATGGATGAATAACTGGAAACTGGAGAGGGTGGGGGGCAGGGTGTGCTGGAAATATCTTGAGCTTGGAACCCTGAAGAGCTTTCTGTGCTCAGGACCCGAAGCAAAAAAAAAACATCCGGCGCTCCGTGCAGCTGTGTGAAAATGAGTGGTTTTTTAAAAAACAGATGAAACCAGGTTATGTAAGGGGACACCATGACTTTGTGTGTGTGTGGTTTCAAGTGTCCCCTCTTCTGCTAATCTTGGGGATATGTGCTCTTTGGTCACGGTGCATATCCCAGAAAAGGTGGGGGGTAGGGGTGGGGTAGAAGAGATGAAAATTTCTTCAACTATCAAACCTTACTCTAAGGAAGCCCTGGTGAGAACATCGGTGAATTTTATTGTGTTGACCGGAACATCCCACGGTGGTGGGATGAAAGCCATGTTGTCTCAGTTTGGGGTGGTCAGCCATTTCCCCACCACATGCCCATTTCCCGGCAGTCAATTCCCAGTTCTGAAGACTTCAGATGATGAACTATGTTTTCCATCATGCCTTGATGACAGTCTGGCTCTCAAAACTCTGAAGCTTCTCATTCAAACAACCCTGTGCCAGCACACTGGGTTCTTGACCCCAAGTGGATTCCACCCCCAAAGCAAGCGGTTTAAAATGGGGATGTTCAAATTCTTGGGTGCTTTGTTTTGTTTTTGCAACAAATACTAGAAAGGCTTTTCTTCCAGGGCTTTTACAGGCACAACATTGCTGCCTTCAGTTCGGAGTAAAATAGTTCTGGCATTCAGCATTCGGACCTCATTTGTGAATCAGAAAACTGCCAGGTTGTATACAGCCTTGGCTCCAGTCATCTGCTGACAATTAATGATGAAAACAAAGAATGGGGTTCTTGTCTTAATTGGTGCTTTTCTTTTTCTTCTTTCTACAAAAGGGATAGTGTGTCCTCTTTACAACCAAAGTCATTAAGGAACCCTACTGCACTAGGAAATTCTCTGGAAGAGGTTTTTCGCACGAGGAGAAAGACACTTTGGGGTCATGGGTACATGATACCTTTGAAAAAGGGAGGCAGTGGGACTGGGAAGATGGTTCAGCAGATAAAATGCTGGCCATACAAGACTGAAGACTGGAGTTCAAGTCTCAGAAGCCCTGTGAATGCCAGAAAAGGTGGCAACCTGCCCATAATTCCAGCCTCACAATGTGGAGGCAGGAGATCCCCTCAGACTAGCCATCATAGTGCTTTCTGGCTTTGAATGAGACACCAAGACTCAGAGAATTAGGTAGAAGAGCGGTCCAAGAAGATTCCTGGCATCACACACACGCATATATGCACATGCACTTTAGCATGCACACAAAAGCATGCATATTCACACCAAAAATACAGCTACATCAAAGAAAAATGAACACGTAGAACAACTCATCTGCTGTCCAGAGTTTGCAAATTCCATAAAAAATAAATATTTTATATAATTATGTATTCTTTTGGAGATGGGGGCGTGGGAGGGGGTGAGACAGGGTTTCTCTGTCTAGCCTTGGCTGTCCTGAATCTCACTCAATGAACCAGGCTAACCTTAAACTCAGAGATCCTTCTGCCTCTTGTCTCCCAAGTGCTAGGATTAAAGATGTGTGCCACTGCCACCCGGTAGATTATGAATTCTTAAATTTGATTTTTATATGTCCTTTTTACTCCAAGTCTGAGAAGTCAAGACTTCCAAAAATGAAGCTTTTATTGCAGAAACAACATAGAAGGAGACGTTTCTCCATTTTGCATAGAATTTCATGGCAGACTTTGGGTTCATTTTGAAAGCTAATATTAATTATTAGTGAAGCAAAGAACAATGGACATGGCAAAGCTGTATGAGAGCAAAAGAAAGAAAGAAAGAAAGAAAGAAGAAAGAAAGAAAGAAAGAAAGAAAGAAAGAAAGAAAGAAAGAAAGAAGGAAAGAAAGAAAGAAAGAGAAGAAGGAAGAAAGGAAGAAAATAAAAGGAAGAAAATAAAAAAATGCCAAAGGTCACAACTGTGAAGACCTAAAAATATTCCTTGAAGCCATGATTTGGGTAACTAATGGTAAAAATCGAAAGGCATGGTTTTCCCAGCAAGCATGCTCTAACCAGCAATGGGCTTAACACAGCAGCATTTTGTAACGTTAGTTTATTGTGTGTAGAGGTGTTTGACTGAGTCTAGGAAAATCTGGAGGATGAAGAGAGAGATGAAATCGGGCAAATTGTCTAAGAATAAGCCATGAAAGTACTCCACGCCTGAGAATTAATATACAGAGAAAATAACAGCATACGTAGTGTCGTTCCCTTCTGCCAACCTTGATTTATAAAAGGAAGAAACACAAACATCAAAGAATATAGCCAATACGTGACCTCCATTCCAGATTTATCATGAATGAGTCTCTCTACTATCGCGGGACTTTCTCAGACTTGCCAGTGGTTTAAATAGAGACACAAAGACTCGTGCATTTTAAAGCTTAGGGCTTTAGCTGGACAGACACTCAGCTAGCTCATCTTATTATTCTAACCCACAATCACAGCATATCTAGTTCTTCACCTCTCACCCCAAGTACGCATGCCTATTCCCTCCGTTTCCCTGGCGAATCTCTCGCACCTACCTCCTTCTTCTTTATCTGCCCGGAAGTTCTGTCCCCCTACTTCCTGCTCAGCTATTGGCTGTCGGGTCTTTATTAAGCCAATCAGCAAGTAAAAAAGAATGAATGTCTAGAAAACGAGAGACCAGTAATGGGCCATAGGAATAACAATACCAAGATGCAGCCAGTACCCAGGTCTCTGCCAGTTTGCCAATCAACAATTTGACTATACAGAGACAACCCTCACACACTACACAGTTAACCCTACCAGGAAATGAACCACAAAACAAAAGGAAATATCCAGCCTCAGAAACCTTCTATTCGTAAAGTTCTTCCTATTACAGTGTATGTGGAAATAGGAATCAAAATTAGCCACTCACGTTTTTCCTAACAATGTGGACTATGAGACAAGAACTCTTGCCTGTCTCTTCTTTCTCTTTGAGTTTCTGGTTGTTCTAGGTAAGTCAGCGCCCAAATGCTAGGCTGAGTCTCTTTCTCCATCTCCTGGCCCACGTTTTCAGCCTCCTACCTTCTCATTCTGGATACGAGAGAAATGTAGTAAGGAGTATTAAGAGTCCTGGAGTGGAGCTTCTTCTCTGCCTTCGGTCATTTATGTTCCGGGATAAAAGACACACACGGCTTTTATGTTTTTAAATAGGCCTTAGGCATTATAATAGCTGGGCAGTTGCCTGCCCTCTGTGCTGTTAGAATAGCCCATGTTTTCAATAACCCCAAGTTATCACTTACTATTTACTATGTTCCATCTGGGCTGCTCTTAACCCGATTGGGCAGCCCTCTGGGCCATTAGCCAATGGTGGCTCTCCTTCTTCCATGGTAGTTTCCATCTTCTCTTTCCTCCTCATGGTCCTCCCTCTCCCAAGCCGAGCAATCTTCAGCCCATCTATGTTTCTTCTGCCCGATCAGAATTACGTAGGGGGAGGGGTCCCAGGGGCTACATGCAGACTCCATGTCTTGGGGGCCTGCACTTATCGTTACAATAAACAGTAAAAGACAAACTTCAACCATTCTCAGATCAGATAGAAGAAGAACCCCTGAAGATCTTGGCTTCAGAAAGGAAAGAAAAAAAATTTTAAGAAGACCAAACAGAACAGGTAACACGATTTGCTGGTCCTTCTATGTGGGAACAGCTCTCAAAATGGCTGAGACATAAAAATGTCTCTAGCCAAAACCTCAGCTATGCATAACCAATAAATCTTGTTGATTGCAGAATTCTTAAAATTCATCATGCCATCAAGAAATATAAATAATGCCTTTCAATTATAAGATATTCTGAATGATTAGGTTTTATTCTCCTTTCCTCCCTGTTGCTATGGCAAATATCATGACCAAAAGCAACTAAAGGGAGGAAAGGGTTTCTTTGGCTTATACTTACAGATTAGTTCACCACTGAGGGAAGTCAGGTCAGGAATCTAAAGCAGGAACAATGAAGGAGCACTGCCTGCTAACTCAAACACAGGGTCATGTTTATCTAGACTCTAGAATATCTTAGAACTACAGTGCCTTCCTACATGTTAGCAATCAAACTGATCCCCTATAGACATACCCTCAAGACAGATTGTGTGCTCTGGGCAATTCCTCAGTTGAGACTCAGTTGTCACATGACCCTAAGCTGTAATCAAATTAAAAGTCAAAGCTGACTGGAAGAGGGTTTATTGTTTGTCCATTCACTTCTTTTGCTTCTCAACACATGGAAGCCATCAATTCCTCTCTCCCAGCTCATTATGTTTCTCTTCGATTCCTCACATGATTCAACAAGTTTGGAGTGATATTAAAGTATTCGTTTTGGGATGGTAGTAATATATTCTTTATGAAATGAATCAGGAAAGACAGAGGACAGTGTCAGAAGTTTGGCTTCTGTATTGTTTTGTAGAGCACTTAGTATCGTGTCTCTTTAGATTCCCAGAAATATCCATCAGTTTCATCAATGATAAATTAAGTGCCTTCCTTGAGCTATGAGAATTAACTCCAAAAATTATCTGGCAAATGAGTCCAGTCATTTTATCTGGCCACCAATCAATCTCTCTCTCTCTCTCTCTCTCTCTCTCTCTCTCTCTCTCTCTCTCTCTCTCTCTCCCCTCCCACCCCCCACCCCCACCGCTAAATGGGATTCAGTTTTAGACATTCCTTCTATGCCTGACATTTTGTGTGGGTGTGATGTGTTATATTAGTTGCTGATTTCCTCAGACTTTTAATATATTTTTAGACTTTGGAGAAAAATTTTTTAAAAAAAGCCAATATGTGCTCTTTTCCTTCTTCCTGACCCACTTCAAAGGCTGGCATGTAAAGACCAGTGGTAAAGTGATTTCTAACTTTAGTTCCAGTTATCAACTCTCTAAGGCTGTCCAAACAACAAGCAAATTCCAGTGATAAAGGACTGAAAACATCCCAACTGTGCCGTTTAGTTTTTGTCAACTTGACACTAACTACAGTCGCCTAGAGGGAGGGAACCTCAACTGAGCAAATACCTACGTCATACTGGTCTGTAGGCATATCTGTACGACAGTTTCCTTGATAGATGTCTGCTATGGGGCTGTCTTAGTTAGGGTTTTACTGCTGTGAACAGATACCATGACCAAAGCAACTCTTAAAAAGGACATTTAATTGGGGCTGGATTACAAGTCCAGAGGTTGAGTTCATTATCATCAAGGTAGAATCATGGCAGCATCCAGGCAGACATGTGGTGAGAGGAGCTAAGAGGAGCCAAAGACAGACAGAAGACTTGGCTCTCACACGGTTAAGAGGAGGGTCTCATTGCCCACCCCCACAGTGACACGCTTCCTCCAACAAGGCCACGCCTACTCCAAGGCCACACCTCCTAATCAGGCCACTCCTGGGCCAAGCGTATTCAAACCACCACAGGGGCAGACTGCCGAGGGGAGTTCTACCCTGGCCAGGTGGTCCTGAATTACAAGCCTAACAAGCCATGAAAGTGAGCCAGGAAACAGCAACGTACCATGGTCTCTGCTTCAGTTCCTGCCTCTGGGGTCCTGTTTGAGTTCCTGCCCTGGGTCATGGTGCCCATCACAGAATGAGATAGCAAGCCAGAGCGCCAAGCAAGCCATTAAGAGTCTGCCTGTCTCAACCCACTGTATATCAGTCTCTGTCACAGGATGGCACACCACATCCAACAGACATAACAGTCCTGTTTCCAGCCTCTCATTCCTGGTCAACCTCTTTCTTGTTTCACTACGAGTCTTCCAGTCATTTTTTCCTTCCTCTCTAGGAACTTTTGAATCTGCAACACCAACCCCAAGATTGCAGTTGGCTGCTGGGGGTATACCTCATTGGGTAGACTATTTGCCTCTGTCGACTACATAAACCCCACGAAAATCAAGCACAGTAATGGCTGCCTATAATCCCGGTAAGCACTTAGGAGGTGGAGACGGGAGGGTTAGCAATGGGAGTCTGAGTTTTATGAGACAAAGGGGTGAGGGTGACCCTTGGCTGTTCTTTCCGTTGGGTCCTTTCTACCCTGTATAGTCAGAGCACAGGCATTTGGCACCTTTGTACTGAGCTACTGTGGTACACTGAAGTCTACTCAGTGCTGCTGAAGGCTGGCCCACATGATGCCACACAGATACAACATGGACTTTGTAAATGCCAAGGGGGACAAGCATGTGTCCCCTTCTCTGTGGGGTTTTCATCCTTAGAGCTAGCTGCAAATGGGCAGTCTTCAATCGTAGGAGCCTGACTCCTATCACCCTAGGGGGTGACCTGGCATTCCACTCCAGGCTGTTGGTGGAGCTGGGACAAACTGCACTTGTTTCAGTGAAGTATAACCACTCAGAGGAACAAATAACTCCTTGACCAGCTCCAAGGATCTGCCAGTTCAAGCCCTTTGGGTTGAACCCTAGGGCTGAAAGGATGTCGCCATTGAACTACTCTTTAGAAACAATATATACATTCAGCAATGTATATATGTCAAGAAGAGATAACAGGAGCTTGTGGAAAATACTAATCCAAGTGAAGTCTTCCGATACTAATCGTCTCCAAGAACAATAAGATGACCCCAAAAAATGAGACCCTGAGGCCCTCCACCAAAAACACTCTGGAAGCCTGACTTGTTCTAAGAATGAAAGAGAAGAATCCACTCATCTATCTACTAAGGAACAAGAATAAACACTGCTGCTCATTTTAATCTCTGCATCCCCTCTGCGGAAAGGGCAGAATTTTTAACATTTTTCTGATTCTGTTGTGTCTCGTATTTTTGAGTGCTCGTGACATTCAGAAAAGAAGAGAGATTTCCCAGAGGAAAGCCTGATGTCGGCTCTCAAACTGGGCCATGAACTGACCCCACTGTCACGTTATCCATCTTCGGTGTCAAGACTCTGTTGCAAGATCTCCGCGGGCCAAATTCCATTACCCACCCACTGCAACCACCGCCAACAGTTCCATCTGTGTAGAAGTTGTAAATGTTGTAGCCAAGGGTCCTGGGCACTGCCTCATAATCTGAGGCCTCAGAATTGTACACAGGAAAGCTGTCCTGATAATTTAAGAATCTCTAGAAGAGCTGGTGCTTGAGCAACTACTGCCTAACTCATGACTCCAGCAACACATGCTCGACACTGGACACAAGTCAACAGCTTCCTGATTCAGAAAATGCAAACTCTTCAAGACGTATCTAGACCTTTGCCCTGCACAAAAGCAGTATACCAGTCAAGAGAGCCTTCCACAGACTAAATAATGAAACTGGGTCCCCACCTTACTTCACATACAAAAGTGAACTCAAGAGTCCAAAAACGTAAACTGGACCGTTGAAACAGTTAAAACCCTTCAGAGAGAACCTACTTGTGAGCCTCTGGAGTTGGGATGAAGCAATGCTTTCTTAGTAACCAGAAGAATGAGCACGAAAAACCCCAGAAGTGGGAGAATTTTTAAGTTCAAGTTGACTGTCAGTTCTCTAGCAAGTTTGAGGAAGCAGCCAGAAGAATGTGAAACCCCAGGGTCACACACATCCTACTGCTAACTTACCAGGTGCTGTTTATACTTACTGGAAGAGGGGTCTGGAGCAAGAAGCCCTCTCTTGGCTCAGTTTCAAGGACATTTATATCAAGTGTCCTCCAAGACCTCCCGTCCCAAGTCAGGCTGAACCCTAGGTCCGGATGAGGAAAGGGAAAAGCAGATAGTAAACCATTAGCAACAGGGGTTGCTATGGTTTCCAATGGTCTGAGATGCTTGTAGAGAGAACTGGGAAGGCAAAAGCCAAGGCCTTCAATGGAGAGACACAGTCGGAACTCTGCTGATATAACCACCTCTTCCTGAGCCGGTTCCCATCCTGTGTCTGCCACTTGTAGTTCTTGCTTGCTATCTGTTTGTTTGCTTGCTCCACAACCAGTAAACTCACGAAGGTAGTGGGATCAGAGACCTAAAAGGTGTAGAAGACAAGACAAGTGGTTCACGCAATAGAATAAACTGAGCAGGACGTGTTTCTAAGCATCTGCTCTGGGTAGGCAAAGAGAGAAGCAGAAGCCCTATCCCAAAATAAGCCAAGCAGCTCTGGCAGAACAATACCAGCAGCTGTACACTCATGCCCACCTCCCCACCAGCATTGAATCCACCTGTGTTTTTTATTATTGTTTGTTTGTTTGTTTGTTTGTTTTGTGAGGGTGATTCCTGTGACAGAAGATGAACAGTGGTGGAGAGCAACCCCATTTTCTCACTCTTTGTCACTCAGAGGCTGGATTCCACACAAAGGGAAAATCTATTGTTTAAAACTGAGCTATTTGGGTCAAAGAACAGAGAGTGCCCACGAGTCAGGGAGTCTGAGTTCAGCCTGACACAGCCCCAGGCCAATCATCCAGTCAGTAATCAGTCACATGAACTCAACAGAGAATTCTGGACCTCCGAGTCAAATCAGATACACTCAAACTAATAGAAGAAAAAGTGGGGAAGAATATCGAACACATGGGCACTGGGGAAATTTTCCTGAACAGAACACCAATGGTTCATGCTCTAAGATCAAGAATCAACAAATGGGATCTCATAAAACTGCAAAGCTTCTGTAAGGCAAACGACACTGTGGTTAGGACAAAATGGCAACCAACAGATTGGGAAAAGACCTTTACCAATCCTACAACTGACAGAGGGCTAATATCCAAAATATAAAAAGAACTCATGAAGTTAGACTCCAGAGAGCCAAATAACCCTATTAAAAATGGAGTACAGAGCTAAAAAAAGAATTCTCAGCCAAGGAATATCAAATGGCTGAGAAACACCTAAAGAAATGTTCAACATCCTTAGTCATAAGGGAAATGCAAATCAAAACAACCCTGAGATTCCACCTCACACCAGTCAAATGGCTAAGATCAAAACCTCAGGTGACAGCAGATGCTGACGAGGATGTGGAGAAAGAGGAACACTCCTCCATTGTTGGTGGGATTGCAGACTGGTACAACCTCTCTGGAAATCAGTCTGGAGGTTCCTCAGAAAATTGGACATTGCACTATCTGAGGACCCAGCTATACCTCTCTTGGGCATATACCCAAAAGATGCCCCAACATATAACAAAGACACATGCTCCACTGTGTTCATAGCAGCCTTATTTATAATAGCCAGAAGCTAGAAAGATTACAGATGCCCTTCAAGAGAGGAATGGATACAGAAAATGCGGTACATCAACACAATGGAGTACTACTCAGCTATCAAAAACAACGACTTCATGAAATTCATAGGCAAATGGATGGAACTGGAAAATATCATCCTGAGTGAGGTAACCCAATCACAGAAAAATACACATGGCACGCACTCATTGATAAGTGGATATTAGCCCAAATACTCGAATTACCCAAGATACACAGACCAAATGAAACTCAAGAAGGATAACCAAAATGTAGATGCTTCACTCCTTTAAAAGGGGAACAAAAATATCCATAAGAGGGGTTAGGGAGACAAAGTTTAGGGCAGAGACTGAAGGAACAGCCATTCAGAGCCTATCCCACATGTGGCCCATACATACACAGCCACCAAAACTAGATAAGATGGATGAAGCTAAGAAGTGCATGCTGACAGGAACCGGATATAGATCTCTCCTGAGAGACACAGCCAGAACATGTCAAATACAGAGGTGAATGCCAGTATCAAATCATTGAACTGAGAACGGGACCCCCATTAGAGGAATTAGAGAAAGGACTGAAGGAGCTGAAGGAGCTTGCAACCCCATATGTACAACAATGCCAACAACCAAAGCTTCCAGGGACTAAGCCACTACCCAAAGGCTATACATGGACTGACCCTGGGCTCCAACTGCATAGGTAGCAGTGAATAGCCTTGTTGGGGCACTAGTGGAATGGGAGGTCCTTGGTCCTGCCAAGGCTGGACCCCCAGTATAGGGGATTGTTGGGGGGAGCAGTAATGGGGAGTGGGGGGAGGGGAATACCTGTATAGAAAGGGAGGAGGAGGGGGTAGGGGGCTGATGGACAGGAAACCAAGAAAGGGAATAACATTTGAAATGTAAATAAAACCCAATTTAATAAAAATGGAAGAAAAAAAGAGAAAACACAAAGAAGTAATAAATGCTCGAGAAAGCGTTCAACACCCTTAGTCATCAGGGAAGTGCAAATTGGAACAGCTTTGAGAGTCCACCTCACTCCTGCCAAATGGCTGTCATCAAGAAACCAATGTCACTAGTAAGGTCAGGGATTAGTGCTTGCCGGTGGGATGGGTCTCAGGTTGGGCCGGCTATTGGTTGGTCATTCTCTCCATCCCGTCCCCGTATTTCTTATAGATAGACAGGATAAATTTTGGGTCGAATCTTTCGTGGGTGGGTTGGTGTCTCAGCAGTCTAGCATGGCTGTCCTCTGAAAGGCCACCTAGCAGCTGACTCATACAGAATGCAGACACCCACAGCCATAGCAGTGAATAGGGCTTGGGGACATTTAGGGAAGAACAGGAGGAAGGATTGTGGGCCCCGGAAGAGGTAGGAAGTCCACAGACAGACCAACCATGTCAACTAACTTGGACCCTTGGGGCTCTCAGAGACTGAACCACCAACCAAAGAACATACACAGGCTGGACCTAGGCCTCCCCGCACATAGGTAACAGATGTGCCGCTTGGTCCTCATGTGGGTCCTGACCAACTGGAGAGGGGGATATCCCCAAAACTGTATGCGAGATGTGTTTTTCTAGCTGGATTTCCCTGTCTCGTCTCTGTGGGAGAGGATGTGTCTAGCCTCCCAAAGACTTGATGTGCCAGGGTAGGGGATACTCAGGGAATGGCCCCAACTGCTCAGAGGAGAAGGGAAAAGGGGATGGGAGAAGGATTGTGGGAAGGAGTGACTGGGAGGGTGGCAGTGATCAGGATGTAAAGTGAATAGTAAAAATAATAATAGTAGTAGTAGTAGTAGTAGTAATAATAATAATAATAAATAAAATAGCTAGCTGGAGATGGAAGCTAAGTGAAACTGAAGGTAAACCAATAATCATAATGGTTGCTAAGGCGATAAAATATTGAATTTAGAGTGATCTATAGACATTGATTCTATGTGAAAGAATGTGAGTAGGAAATGTGGATTAAGACTAAGCTGCTCATATATTGATGGATAGATAGATAGATCACACAATCAGAATCTTTTATATTAACTAATAAAGGTATAGCTAGATATGACTGTTATTAATATAACATTTGACAAGCCAAATAGTTCAATTAACAAATTCAAGTATGGGGCGCCGGAGGCAGGGGGCGGATGACAACAGATGTTGGCAATGGCGGATCCCTTATCACTTCCGGGGAAACGTCAACTGGTGCAGCCACTCTGGAAGTCTGCACGGGGGTTCTTCAGAAACTAAAAATAGAGTTGCCGCATGACTCAGGACCTTAGTTAGGGTTTCAGTTGCTGTGCTGAAACACCATGGCCAAAAGCAACTTGGGAAGGAAGATGGCTTAAGTGGTGGGATCTATCAGAGCAAGAGAAAGAGCACTAAACCATTGAGCAATGGACGGTTTCTGAGAAGCCGTGGAATCTCTTGGGTGTTAGAGCTTGTGGGACGAGAAAACAGTAGCCCTTTCTCTTTCTTGGACGCCTCTTCTTTTGCATTATTATTTGTTGAGAGCTTCCTTTTAGCACCAGGCACCCCGCCCTCTGTGAGTTCAGTACAGGTGATCCATGACCTAGGTTCAGTTGATTTAGGATTTTCCAAATCCTTGCTGAGCAGAAGCAGATCTATTCCACAGTTCCACTGTCTCCACTTTCAAAATAATACTCAGTAAGCTGCATGAGATATTCAACACTTTCATTATAAAGGCAAGCTTTGCCCTGACTTTTCTCCCTCTGTGGGTTAATAGCCTGCCGACCGCCCTAGTTAAGCTGTGTGCTGGGCAGGTGAATTATCCTGGTTACATTTTCACCTTAAAGTATGTTTGCCAGGACTGTGCTACATCTAACGCTGAGAATCATTTATATTAGACTTAGCTCTTTACAAAAGCCTTATACTGCCACGCTACGCTATTGTAGGATGATGTCATTACGCAGCAAGGCGGGTCCAGGATAAGGCGTAGCCTATCATTGGATGAGAAGAAAGAGTAAGGGGCGGGGGGAGTCTAGGAAGGAAAGAGGAGGAAGAAGAGCAGAAAAAAAAATCAAGATGGAGACAACAGAGCCGGATGATCCAGATCCAGGTGGCCCGGGTTGATTTTGTCTTGTCTAGGTGGGCAGTTTAAATCTTCATTAATTGGCAGTGGATTTGTTGTGTGGATGTCTTGCGGATTAGGAATTTAACATGTAAATCTCATTGCTAAATTACAAGTTTCTGGAACGTTGATGTCACCGGGCTAAAGAGGACAGTGTGTGAAAGAAATGGCTGAGAGGCAGTTGGAGCATGCGGATCTGATTCTGTTTGTGCAGAGTGAGAATGCACAGGGCCCGCAGAGCGAGGTGTGTGTGTGTGTGTGTGTGTGTGGTGTGTGTGTGTGTGTGTGTGTGTGTGTGTGTGTGTGTGTGTGTGTGTGTGTGCGCGCGCGCGCGCGCGCGCGCCTAGTAACTACCGCCTAGGGGACGGACCTCGATGAGAGGGAGGCTAAAAGGGAGACAGCCAGCTGGGAGAGGGCGGCTTGGAGACAGCGTGGTAGAGTAGCAGCAGGAGTGAGCGATTCAGCTCGAGGGAACTGATAGAAAACATTGCTTTGTATTCTTACTGCAACACGCTATTGTATATGCTATTTTGTTTTAGTCACACTAAGGAAACAGAATAACTCAAGAGTCACTTAGCACTAAACAGCAGATATAAGAATGGGAACGCCTTTCCTTCAGTCTCTGTTCCACTCCTCTTCGTCCCTGTATTTCCTTTAGACAGGAGCAATTCTGGGTAAAATTTTTGAGATGCATGGGTGGCCCTATCCCTCAACCGGGGGCTATGCCTAACCTCTGGATATGGTCTCTACAGGTTCTCTCTCCCCTTTGTTGGATATTTCAGCTAATCTCGTCTCCGTTGGGTCCTGGGAGCCTCTTGCTTTCCGGGCATCTGGGACTTTCTTGTGGCTACCCCCAGTTCCCCATACCCCATTGCTACACACCTCTGTACATCTCCCCAATCTCTTCCCACACCTGGAAAGCCATCCAAAGACTGCCCAACTGGGGATCCATCCTATATGCAGCCACCAAACCCAGACACTACTGCTGATGCCAAGAAGTGCTTGCTGACAGGAGCCTGATACAGCTGTCTCCTGAGAGGCTTTGCCACAGCCTGACAAATACAGATGCAGATGCTCGTAGCCAACCATCGGACTGAGCATGGAGACCCCAATGGAGGAGTTAGAGAAAGGACTAAGGTAGATGAAGGGGTTTGCAACCCCATAGGAAGAACAATAATACCAACCAACAAAACCCCTCACAGTTCCCAGGGACTAAACCACCAACCGAAGAGTACACACGGAGTGACCCATGGCTCCAGCTGCATATGTAGCAGAGGATGGCCTTACCTGGAATCAATGGGAGGGGAGCCCCTTGGTCCTGTGAAGGGTCAATGCCCCAACATAGGAGAATGCTAGGGCAGTGAGGTGGGAGTGGGTGGGTAGATGGGTGGGTGAGAGAGCAGCCTCATAGAAACAGGGAAGAGGGAGATGAGATGGGGGTTTGTGGAGGGAAATGTGGGAAAGGGGATAACATTTGAAATGTAAATAAAATAATAAAGAAAAAAAGAAAAAAAGACAGGGAATGAAAGACAGTCTGACCCAGACTCCATGTACCAAACTTTCGTGCTTTATCACCATAAGAGCTAACCACATGTCACACACCACGGTAAAAGCCAGGACTAGATCACTGTCAAACAGCTGATATGATTCATTGCTGTGGTAAATAATAAAAATAGAAATTGAGACATCATTCCACGCTATCGCCAGCACCATAGGGCCACATGGCATCTGCGGGGTATTTTCATCTCAGTCAGCAAAATGTCTCAACCCACCTCGCTAAGTTTCCAATTTCTAGCCCATGCTGCCACTGGCTACTCTCTGGGCCCTGCTATCTCTCCGCCTCCATGGCTAGCCCCACATTGGCCCCAGGCAGCAGCTGCCCTTTTGTGACTCTGCTGTGAAACCCTGTTCACATTCCCAGCATCTAACCCCCTGTGGTTATAGTCAACAACTTCCAGTAACCTGTTAAAATCAAAACTCAGTAAGCTTGTAATTTATCAATCAGATTTCTATCAGTAAACTCTCACTCCACAAAACATTCACACAATAAACTCAGAGCCAATTAATATCGATATAAACTGCCCACCTAGATAAGACAAATTGCCCTGTAATAATCCATACTTTAAAGCCACACAGACCTGGGTTATCCTTCTCTGCCTCCATCTTGGTTCTTCTTCTTCCCTCCCTCTCTCTCTCCTTTCTTCAAAATTCTGCTCCCTCCTTACTTTTTCACTGCCCAATCACAGGCCTTGTCTTATCTTGGGCCTGTCTTCCCCTGCATATAGACATCAATCCACAATCCGTATTGACTATCACGGACTAAGAAAGAATCCTGGACCAGATTGCTCACTGCTGGGGATTAGGTTTTAAAGAATTCTGGTGGATAATCTCCATTGAGGAGAAATATGTTTGAGGTCATGCTGTACCCAATGGGGACATTTTCAGGACATGCTTGAGTGTGACTTAGGAACTAGGAGACGCAGAACCAGCCAAGTATGAATGTCAAGAAGAAAGTGGGCTGGGGATGTAGCACCGTTATCAAAGGACTTGTCTGCCATGCACAAGGCCTTGGAGTCAACCCTGGTATGGAAATGGAAGCAGAAGAGAAAGGGGAGGAGGAGGAAGGGGAGGAGGAGTGAAATTCTGTTCTCATCATCTAGTGAGTGAAATAGAATCTATGGCCCTGAGGCCACCACATAAGGGGCCAAGGAAACTAGGAGACTCCTGAGTAGGCGTGGTCTTCAAGTTGATGCTGCTCCAGTAGCCTGGCCTAGTCCCTCACAGGGAGAGCAGTGTTGGGCAACTGAGATCTACAGCAAAGACGAAGTTGATGCCAGCTGGAAAGGTAGCCCTGATTTCCCTCTGAGCACAGTCATGGGTTTTGCAAAGAGTAGGATTTCTGGTGCTTGAGGCTTGGGTGGCCACAGTGCTGAAGGCCAAAGTCCGGGATGGAAAAAATGTGCTTCCTGTCACTCAGCTGGTCTCTCCCCAAAGAATCTGCCTTGCCTGTGTCAGCCAGTCCTGAAAGAAAGTTCTTTTCCTTGGCCAGGAAAGAAAGAAACTTCTTGAGCTGTGCTTCAGATGTCTAAATAAATAAATAAAATAAATAAATCAACAACAAACCCTAGCCTAGGTTTAGGGCTTAACACTGACCCCTGTGAATTATTGTCAAATTCTGAGGTTTCTTCTAATATCTGCATCTTTATCGAACTCAAATTACAAGAAGAGATGAGACTTTTAGCCTCTCCTGTATATTTTCTTTTGGCAAACAACAATATCTAGGAAGGAAGAGAAACAAGATGGCTCCGGGGTTGGTTTCTAACAGACGCTATGGAAATTTATGCCGTGTATGCCCCGCTCAGCAGCACAGTGAATAGATATCCCTAAATGAGAGATTCTAAACTTAAGTATAATTTGGAAACTGAGCCTAGAGCTGGGGCTCATGACTTTCATCATGGAACTCAGGAGACAGAAGCAGGAAGATCTCTGTGAGCTTGGGCACAGCCTGACTACATAGTGAGTTCCAGACCAGCTGAGGCAATGCGGTGAGACCTTGTCTCAAAAATAATAACAACAAAAAAAAATTAAATAGCCAATGGGTTAAACAAAGGGGTGTGTGTGTATTGTGTGTATTGTGTATGTGTGTGTTTCTGTGTGTGTGAGTGTGTGTATGTGTGTGTGTCTGTGTGTGTCTGTGTGTGTGCCTGTGTGTGTGTTTCTGTGTGTGTGTGTGTGTATATGTATGTGTGTGTGAGTGTGTGTCTGTGTGTGTGTGTATGTGTGTGTATGTGTGTGTGTGCCTGTGTGTCGGTGTGTGTCTGTGTGTGTGCATATATGTCTGTGTGTGTTTTTGTGTATGTGTGTGAGCCTGTGTGTGTGCCTGGGTGTGTGCCTGTGTGGGTGTCTGCATGTGTGTCTCTGTGTGTGTATATCTGTGTGTGTGTGTGTGTGTGTGTGTGTGCATGTGTGTTTTATTTCCCAAAAGGGCACACATCAGGCATCATCTGTGGAGACTCTAACAAGATAAAGTTTCACGAAATACATTTGTGATAATCATTAAAAAGTAAAACAGAGGGCTGGAGAGATGGCTCAGTGGTTAAGAGCACTGACTGCTCTTCCAGAGGTCGTGAGTTCAAATCCCGGCAACCACATGGTGGCTCACAACCATCTGTAATGGGATCTGATGCCCTCTTCTGGTGTGTCTGAAGACAGCGACAGTGCACTCACTTACATAAAATAAGTAAATAAATCTTTAAAAAAAAAAAAGAAAGTAAGTAAAACAGAATTTGTCCTACTTTGAGATGTCTTATGGATAAGAAAAATGCACACTACTCCTAGTACCATTTTTTTTACGAGGTGTTGGGTTTTTTTGGGGGTTTTTTTGTTTGTTTGTTTGTTTTTTATGATCCCTTTAGCCTAAAGTGCCCCCAAACTGGGACGAATTACTTTCAGCCACAATTAGCATTTCATGATGTGATTAAATCACTTTAACCCAGGCCTTCTATTACCTCCCCCATCGATCCGGGTTAATTAAAACATGTCAATACCATTCTGTGTCTAACACGGGTCTAACAATTGATTCCACCGACAGAGTAATTCCAGGAAAGAAGGAAAACCAAATGTATGGATTATGTGTTTATGCAAGAAGAAACCCAGCTGGTTCCTCACATGCTAGACACAGAGCAATAGCAGAAAACTAACAGATGTGGCCGGAACCACAGGAAAAGCGCCAGGGTTGGGATCAAGAGAAAAGCACATGTGTGGCGGAGGACAGCCACTTGCTGAACTCATAAGCAAAAGCATATTTTTGTTTTCTTTGTCGACCCAGGACTACGTGCACACTAGACAAGAACTGGAGAACTGAGCCACCTCCCAAGCTCTGAACTCAAATGCTGAATGGCACAGTCAATGAGATTGTCCAGTGGGAAAAAGCAGCCAGCACCCAAGCACAGAGAATCCCTAGAATCCTCAGGGTGGAAAGAGAGACCTCGCTCCTGCTCCGTTGTCCTCTGATCCCTACACCCTCTGGAACACACATGGCTCGCCCCCACAAAATAAATAAATAAAAGTTTAATTAAAACACACTATTTGAGTTATACACTGTAGGGAACGAAAGAACAACCGGATGATTTAATGAATACGTGATTAGGGTTTTGCCTTTCATATGAATGAATAGCATAATTTTATTTTTTTTGTTTATATGTTTATTTTATGTATGGGAGCACACTGTCGCTCTCTTCAGACACATCAGAAGAGGGCATCGGATCCCATTGCAGATGGTTGTGAGCCACCGTGTGGTTGCCAGGATTTGAACTCAGGACCTCTGGAAGAGCAGTCAGTGCTCTTAACCACTGAGCCATCTCTCCAGCCCCCTTATTTAAAAACACCTAGGCCAGGCAATAAATCCCCAGCTACAAATCTAGTTAGTTGACCAGAGGAGAAAAATGGAGGAGGAGAGGAACTATGCCATCCTAACTGGCCTGGGGGTCGGACCCAGGGCGGATAAGCAGCCACTTGACAGAAGATAAAGAGATTAGAGGAGAAAGAGGGAGTCTTTAGGGGGGAAGTGAGAGAAGCCTTAGGGTAGCCCCAGGTGTCAAAGAAAGCATGCTTAGAAAAGAAGAAAAAGAAAAAGTCAACTCACACTTTCCTGAATACTTCACAAAACTCAAGTCGATTTTTTTTTTTTTTTTGGATCTACATAGATGCAGTTCAATCATCTCCCGGGCTAAGGTCAGGGATTCAGAGAAGTAAAGGTGCTGTAACTCACGAAAGGATTAATTTTTCTGCCTACTTCATTAGCCTGGATTAAGGACACCTCCTTGCGTGCCCCTCTTCCTAGAGGTGGTCTCTTGCCTAGGTGATTGGTCCAGTCCAACCTGAGGGGTAGGTCTCCAGCCAGGCCTGAGATCGTAGTCTCCTGACCAGAGAAGGTTTTCTCTCCCAGGCCCTCACTGCTATCCCAGTGTTGACCCCGTGAAGGTGCAACACTAAAATCACTTGGGAATCAGAGCAGAGCCTCCCAAGGACTTTCAGTATCTTTGGCCTCCAGCAAGGCTGCCAAGAGGCATGAGACCATTTGGGGCTTTTAGCCAGGAGAGAAGCTGGTTACCTAATCAGCCCAACGTGTAATTTGTTTGTCAGCGATGATGGCTGCGTCTCTTTTTTTCTTTTAACAGAACCCAGTGCTTTTGCGTGCGTGGACCCTTCATTTGTTTCTCGCGATTATCTTGTGTAGGAGGAAGGAAGGTCTGATTATTCCCATTCGTAGATTGGTTATTTTATCAACTGAACAGCTGCACCGTTCGGGGAACTGGATGAGGCCCCAGGGAACTGATGCTAACAAAGTAGCTGTGGCCCTCACAGAGTCTAACGGGGATGGCAGACATCCAGTGAGTTTCTGCAAGTCTCAGAAGATCTCAACACCATACAGTGAGGCCTACAGACAAGGAAACAGGAGTCCAAGGGGGCTAGTGACTTACAAGGGTTGACAGCTACAGTTGCACGCATGTGGGTTCACACGGGGGCCAGAGGTCAGTGTCAAGTGTCTCTCTCAGCCACTCCCCGCCTTAATGTTCAAGGCAGGGTCTCCCACTGAACCTGGTTCTCACCAATTCTGCTCGTCTGGCTGGTCTATGGATTCCAGGGATCTGCCTCGTCTCTGCCTCCCCGGCACTAGGATTACAGCCCCTGTGCCTGGCTTCTTCTCTGGGTTGTGGGGATCGAACTCAGATCCTCGTGATTATGAGGCACATATTTTTGTTTGCTGAACCATCACCCCAGCCGTAATATCTTTAGAGAGCTATTAGAAAGATAGTATTCGTGACAGACACGATCTTAGTGCGTGACGTCTAGAGAGTTATTGTGAGTCAGAAGGTATCAGCTTAGATACCTTGTTGAGCTACAATGGGAGAATGAGCTAGAGGCCTCCTGAGGTAGATATACCCAGTGAGGTTCAGATGATAAGGCTCGGGCAGCCCTTTGTCACACACAGAGGCATTAATATCAAAGTTGAAGGCGTGAACTTTGGGTCAGACAGACCCTTCATAGCAGGTCTCTTGTGACTGCCACCACCATCACTCTTTTTTTTTTTTCTTTTTTTCAGAGCTGGGGACCAAACCCAGGGCCTTGTGCTTGCTAGGCAAGCGCTCTACCACTGAGCTAAATCCCCAACCCCACCACCCATCACTCTTGATGAGCCAAGGTTTCTGGGAGCCAGGTGACTTAATCTCTCTGAGCACCGAGTCCTTCATTTTCACACAAGGGACCAATAGCACCTGCCTCAGATGCTGGCTATTGGATTCAGTAAAGGGAGGGAGGTGTGCAGTCTGGTTTGCTTATTATCTGCCTCCCAAAGGACCACATCATTTAGAGGAATGTTGGTTTCTCAATGAGGAAGTGTATGCTTACAACGTCCGTGAAGGATTAGCATGAATATCATGATCAACGAGGCTGGCTGAGGAGGCCAACTCCCCCGTCTTTCTGAGGCTGCCCCAAGAGCCACATGGACGTGGGATTGCTGTGGCGAGGTTCAGACAGATGTTGTTTCTTACCCCGGCCAGGGAGATAATGAGAATGACTTCCGTACTCGGAGAATACTTGAACCAAATGTTCTCAAGAGTCCTATCCAACTCTTAAATTCCATGAGAATAAGAAAAGCCAAATGGTTGGATTGTAGCAGTCAGGAAGCTTCCGTTCCTCTGGGGCAGCAGGAAAAGGTCACTGAGGTACAGCCATGAAATTGGTTCTTTCTAGAAGCATGTTCCTCCCAGCCCCAACCCATCTTGTTATTTACAGACACAGAAGAGTCCTTTGTTCATGTCCCCTTCCCTACAGGAATCTGGGAACATGTTCTAAAATTCCAGAATGTGTAAAGATTGGGGGTGGGAGGGCATGACTTATTTTTATCTCCCCTCAATAAAAATTTTTCATAGAAATATCCCCAAGGACCGCAAAGAATTGTTATGATATTTATGATATTAGAATACATAATAATAATTAGAAAACTGTGTTTTGTAATACTTGGTTTTCATCCAGTTCTGTTTCAGATGTCAGTTCTATTAGACCCCGGTGTGAAAAACAAGACCTTGGTCTGCGGAGATTCGTGAATTCGTTTTCAGATTGCACCATCTTCTGGTAGAATCTGGAAAATGTTCTGATTTTCTGGTTTCTTATTTTCAGCACAATGGCTGGAATTTGCCCCTAAGGAAAGTGGACCTAGAAATGTCTGTCTCCCTGGAATGTCTGTCTCTCGGGAGATAGCAGCTTGAATTGCATTCAAGTCTCACCAGGGACCGGTTCCCTTTCCTAAGCACCACATGTCCCTTCTGAAGAGCCTCTGCTGGTTTAGCTCAGATATAGGCTCAACCTCTAGAAAGAAGATTCTTGCAGGTAACTTCAGCTGCCAATGTTACTAGGTACGTGAGTCGTTTTCTTTTAGTTGTTGCCTTGAACACAACTCAAAACGACTTCTGTGACTTGGAGGCAGGAGACAGGGAGAGGGGTGAGGCCAAGACCCAGAAACCGAAATCTCTAATCTACTTGTTATAAAGGAAGGTCAATCAGAAACATATGCCAGTTGGAGGGTGGGGTAGGAAAATGACTCCACAGTTAAGAGCACTTGTAGCAGAGAAGCTAAGTCTGGTTCTGAGCACTCCTATAGTGATTAGCAACCATCCTGACCTCCAGGTCCAGGGGGGTCCGACATCCTCTGCTGACCTCCTTAGGCCCCTGGTATGCAGGTGATGCATAGACACACAGGAATGCAAGCACTCGCACACATAAAATAAATGGACTTTAGGATGTGAAAAATAAGAAATGCAAACAACTCACCTTAGCAGAAGTCTTTCATGTGTCCTCTCAGGTTGTTATGAGGTTAAGTCCTTCAAAGAACACACGGACTCTTAGAGCCAAACAGAAAGTCTTTATAGCCAGCTGGCTGCACAGGAAACGTGCCTAAATCATTCAGCCCCAAGCCCTACCTTACCTGAGCCTTTAAGCACACACACACACACACACACACACACACACACACACACACACACACGTGCACACACACAAACCACCATACTCTGAGGTGGTTCAGCTAACAAGAACAGTTAGCAAGGAGCGGAACAACAGAAGCTGAAAAACAAGGTTAGTACATGGAGGGATTTTCCCAGCTGTATCCTGGAACTGTTGACTTAGCCTTTGTCTCTTGCTTGTTTCCAAGGTCTAAATGGCCTTCAAATATGGTGTCAGTTGTGCTGAGGTCAGGGGTGGGAGGGTGTCCTAAGGTTTGGAGGCATGTTACACTGTTTAAAGCACAAGCTCCGGAGTAGAAACTTTTTGTCTTATTTTCTGATAACAAAAGACCTCTAAAGCATGCACGTTTATTTAAGCCCCAGCTCTGCAAGCTAGAAGTCTGAGAGCATAGCTATAGCCACCTACTCAGCATCTAATGAGGGTCTTCCCATCACATCAGAACATGCCAAGGGCATCACACAAGAGCATTGGCTAGCACTCTGGAGAGAGCATAGCATAACAAAGTCAAATTCCTAAGACAGCCCAAAGGGTCAGCATCTTAATGTTGTTGTACCAGAAACCAAGCATCCAACTTGTGAAACCTGGGGACACATCCACATTACAAATGAACCAGCAGGATGCATTTGTACATCTCCAATCCCCCCAAAAAAAGATTAACTGACCTGTTAACCTGTTTCTCTGATCCCACACACGTACCCATACACCACACACACACACATCCTCCACAGCCCTCTGAGGGGGACCGTAGCTTCCATACCCCAGGCTCTTGCTTGAAATATCTTCTGTAATTCCTTGTCCTAAGATTAGGCAATGCCCTAACTCTGTAACAAGAAGAAAAGAAAACAGCAAACAGCTAAGGGTAGTACAAACATTGCACCCATTTCCAATGGAAGTTACTACTGCCTATCCCACAATATTTAAATTGCCCATGGTGGGAATGAGAAGCTGGAGTCTCATTCAGAGACCCCTCTCCTCCGACTGGGGATTTTTCAATCAGGAGTCCATGAATCTATGAATCCACAAATGCCTCATCGGGAATGTTCTAGACATGTCTGCTCTGCAAACACGAGGACCTGGTTTGACTCTCAGAAAACCACATGCAAAACAAAAAACAAAAACAAAATATTAGTGATCTTGGTGATGAAGAATTGCAACCCAAGGGAGGCAGAGACAAGTGATCTTTAGGGCTAACTGGTCAACCTTGCTGAATAGGTGAGCTCCAGACCAGTAAGAGACCCTGACTCAAAATCCAAGGGCTCCTGAAGGCAACACCTAAGGTTGCGTAAGACACACACACACACACACACACACACACACACACACACACACACACACACAATACTTTTGTAGAGATGCCTAAAAAGCATCTCAAGGTATCACCGCCCTGTGGACCTCATTATGGAAAACTTTGCTCACAAAACAGCTTAAGAGATTTTTCTTTATTGTGGATTGTGAGCATGTCCCAGAGACAGGTCTTAGCACAGAAACCAATGCTCCACAGTAAACACAGAAAGCACACTGCTGTCCCAACAGGACCACGAGATGCTGAGGACCCATCTGTAGCTCACCATTCAACCTCTGTCAGTGACTACTACCCAAGTTGAGAAAAAAAAATCTCTCTGTAGGTCCTTTGGGAAGTCAATCAAGTAAGTGGCATTTAAAGAGTTGAGTTCTGATCACCTAGTGTTTCCACCAGAACTCATGTGACTCCTGCCCTACAAACTTCTCTTCCAACAAGGATTGAACCTTCTTTCTCTCTTCCATGAGGCAAGGAGGCATGGGCTTGGTGGCTTCTAAGGACCCCTCCAGCCTATCTCTAGCATTCATGAACAAATTTGCTAGAGTGTCCTCTTTTCTGTCTCTCCTAGGATTTTAAGCTCGTTAAGAATCTTTTGGCATGGGGCTGGAGAGATGGCTCAGCGGTTAAGAGCACTGACTGTTCTTCCAGAGGACCTCAGTTCAAATCCCAGCATCCACATGGTGGCTCACAACCATCTGTAATGGGTTCGGATGCCCTCTTCTGGTGTGTCTGAAGAGAATGACAGTTCTGTATAAATAAAATAAATCTTTTAAAAAAAAAAAAAAAAAAAAAAAAAAAAAAAAAAAAATCTTTTTTTTTTTTATTTCTGTTTTTTTTGTCATGCAGCATTATCTCCTGGCTCAGTGGGAAAGGGGGCGGGGGTTGAGAGAAATAATGATCTTTTTGTGGACTCACAAATGGGTTTCTGTATGAAAGCTGTTAAGTGCTAAGCATACCTCCCTGGAGAAATTCATTAGCATGGCCTCGGAAGAGTAGTTGATTGTAGTTCATCATAAGCTGGCCCTATTTCCCCTTCCACATGACCCTCGTCTCCCACGGAGAGTCTCTGCCAGAATTTGCCTCCCTTTACTTTGCTATTTCAAGGAGAAAACAGATGAAGCATGGTGCCCTGTGCCATAAGCATGCTGTGCCAGAAATGGATGTGTCCTTCCCCAGTGTCAGGAGTTACTGAATAGCAAATAATTCACAAGTAAATCAGTTGTATTGGCTGCAGTTGGCCAAGTACTCCCAGCTCTCTTCAAAATTGGCTGTTGGCAAACATGGGGTTCCTTTTTACTCTAATCTTTTTTCAAAAAGTGTGTGTGTGTGTGTGTGTGTGTGTGTGTGTGTGTGTGTGTGTGTGTGTGTGTGTATGAGTGCAGTGACAAGAATGGCCAGAGAAAGATGTCAGATCCTCTGGAGCTGGAGGAATATGTGGTGGTGAGCTGCCCCAGTGGGTTCTAGAGATTGAACTCAGGTCCTCTGGAAGAGCAGCAAGTGCTCTTAACCACTAAGCTGTGGATGAGAGTCATTAAGGGTTAAACAGGTCTTCCTGGAGGAATTCATATAGAGGTTATAGAGGTAAGATACAGGACCATGGAAGCCATAAAGGACGCCAAAAATGTCAGAGGACCATGAAGGCAAGATGCCGCACCAGGTATAAACATCTCTCCAGACTGCTTTTAGCCCGATATTAGCTACTAATATTAACTCTCAGAACACATGTTACACACTACACAGTAGCTATATCTATACATTGATAGTAGATACATAGATACATACATACATAGATGATAGATATAGATAAGTAGATAGATAGATAGATAGATAGATAGATAGATAGATAGATAGATAGATAGATAGATAGATGTTGAATGACTGCCAAAGAATTAAAGCAGTCTCAGCAGAGCTCAGAGGTACTTTACTGGAGCTAGAGACAGACACTGATAGAATCATGAAGAGCCACCTCAGTAGGTAGATATTAGGTAGGAGGCCACTATAAGCCTACAGGACAAACTGAAGGGTCATAGTGTTAAAAGAGACCTTTGAGCTGACCGCAGATAGAGAAGAAATAGACAAGACCATGGAAATTGTAAAGGTGAAGCAGAAGGGCAGAAGGGCAGCACCAGGTCTGGACAGACAAATGGTGGAAGGACAGAGAATCTCGAGTAGGCTACATCAGCAGTGGGGACAAAGCTAAGTGGAAGCCTTAGGGACCCTTGAGAGTCTTCTGCTTGCCTTGTCTTGATATACATATCTGGTGTCACAGGGAGAGTTGGTGGGAACTGCGACCAGCCCGGGCTTCCTCTGTTTCATTCTGTCTCTTTCTAAACACAAAAGCCCTGGTGTCAGCCGCTAAATGCTAAAGAATAAGTTCAGGTACCAAGGACGTCTCCTCTCCAGTGGTCATTCGCTATCAACATTGAATCCAGATGGTCTGTTTTGTTTTTCTGTTCTCTATGGACCGAAGTCCTTTGCCTTGTGGGCATGTTTACAAGAGTGAAAACACTCTAGGCAAGGAGAAATACTGCCCTCTACTGGGCACATGAATCTTAACCTTTTCTCTGTGATCAGTACATTCCTTTTATGTGATTTTTTTTTCTTTTCTTCTTTTGTTTTAATTCATAAAGTTGGCAGTGCGACAATGCTCTATTATGATGTGTGTGTGTGTTGTGTGTGTGTTTGTGTGTCTGTGTGTGCATGTGTGTCTGTGTGTGCCTGTGTGTCTGTGTGTGTCTGTGTGTGTGTGTGTGTCTGTATGTGTGTGTGTGTATCTGTGTGTGTGTGTGCAAATGCATGCATGCCCTCCCCAACACACACACACATACATGCATGTAAGTGTAGGCCAGAGGTCCACACTGGGTGCTGCTTTTCCACGGTTCACTTTGTTTGCTTGTTGTCTGTTTAATATTTATTTAACTTTATGTATTCCTACATATATATGTACATGCATACATATACACAATATACATGCATATATATGTACACACATATACATACACACATACATACATATGTATGTACATACATGTATATACATACATAGAAATATATACATATATTCCTACATATGTACATATGTACATTATTACATATACACACATTTACAGATATGTATATTTGGTGGATGAAGCAGAGCCCCAACAGTCACACTTTTTTTCTTTCAGCCTTTATAGAATTTCTTAGACAAAAGTTCTTTATAAAATTAGCTCACAAACAAAGATGTTACACAAAAAGGAGTTACAGAAGGATGTCTAAGTTCAAAGCAGTGTTTCATTCTATATGCGCATTATAAGTTCAAAGCAGCAGTTTCACATGGCCTGGCTTTATTTATAGCACATGCCAGTGGCCTCGTCCTTGTACCTGACTTAGAATGAGTATTTTTCCTTGATCGCAAATCTGTCCCAAACCTATTTCTCTTCTTAGAGCAGTTTAAACTTATTGTGTTCCTTATTGTGCACGTCTTTCTTACTATTCTACGAGGAGGAGGCACATTCTATTCTTGATTCTAACTTGATTACATCTTTCTGGCAAAAAGACTAGAACCATCTCCTTAAACTTTCTTCCTAAGATTATTTGGATCCAATCAGGATTTCTATAAAGTCATTCATTCATCTAAACAGCATTATTATTATTATTATTATTATTATTATTATTATTATTATTATTATTATTATTATTTGAAAGTCCATCTTCACATTGTTTGCAAGAAACTTGCCCAACAGGTGGGCTGATGCCCAGGGATCACTGGGCTATGTAATGGTGACTGAAAAGGCACAGCAGCAGCGAGAAGCAATCCAGGATGAGGTCTCTGGAGTCCATGCCTCTCAGAGCAAACCTGTCACAGCCTTGCAAAAAGGTGGACAATCTCCAAAAACCTCACTTGCTTACCATAGCTTTTGGCAAGCCACATGGCTTGTGACACAATTATATAAACCAGTCCAAAAAATAAAAAATCCCACTAGCTGTTTCCTGTCTGCTTAGAAGCAAAGAACAGCCTCCGCTGTGCCCCTCCCCCTACCATAATATTCTACCCAAGCACGTAAGGCTAAGTGCCAGGCTGAGCCCTCTGAAACAGTGACCCAAAAATAAAAGGAGCCTTTGTTTCTCCAAGTGTTCGGCCACAGCAAAGAGAAAGGGAACCAATGCTCTTAGGTCCATCAGCTTCAAAACAAAGAAAGGAGGCTCACATGCGCATTCCATGGGCAGGTCTCTGAAGAGTTAAACCCACCATTCAAGTTTCACGGAGTCATGCAAAAAAAGTCAGCCATGAAATATGGCATCACTTCTCTAAGTTCTATTTAAAAAAAAAAAAGACTTATTGCTGTCTGTTATGTCATCAGTATATCTTATCCTTCCCCATGACTTGTTCCCCAGTGGCTTCAAAACTGATGCTGGGGAAGCCCACTTGACACGAAGCACTCTTTACAAAGTGGTATTTCTTCAAAATGGTAACCCCAGGGACTGGAGAGATGTCTCCATGGTTATGAGAACGTAGTGTTCTCTCGTGTGCCTGAGTTTGATTCCTGGCATCCTTGTCGGCTGATTTAAAACCACCCGCAACTCCTCCGTGGGCATCTGCACTCACACACACAAAAATCCACACAGAGACATCTGTGAGTAAGTAGAAAATAAAGATAAATTTAAAAACACAATAAATAAGATAGACAGAGAGATCAGACAGACAAGATACATAGATAACCATAGTTCTGCTTACATTGCAGTCTGCCCTCCCGTCCTACAAATTTAATGCTTGCTAGTACCCACATATGCGTGAGATGCTTCTCTGGAGATCCCTGAGTGACGTACCTACATCTTACTGAAATCAACTCGAGATGTCACAGACACACTTAAGCCACAACACCCTGCTTTTCCTTGTTACAAAAATGAGCCCGTCCCATCATCCTATCTCATCCAAGGAGGAGCCTGCGGTAATCACATAGCCACACGGGGGCGCTCCTGCTCTACCCCAGTGAGCCAGGTTTCCTGGTGAAAAGATCAAGATCGGATCTGGAGACTGTGTTTGCAGGGGTTTCAAAGCTGGCAATGAAAAGGCAGCTGCAGACGCGTGCAATTTAAGCCAAGGAGATTGCTGAGGGTCAATAGACGCAAGTTTACAGTCTCTGTGGTCTAGAAAAGTGCCTGTTCAGACGCGGCCTCCCTGGTATGAGCTAAAAGAAATCCCGCAAAATTCCTCCAGGGAAATAGGAAACCCCTGGACCAGCAAGAAAGGGGGATGTCCTTGTTGAAGCTTGGCTATTCCATTTCTCTAATTCTCTCTACAATAAAAGACAGCTGTGCCTTGCTGTGTTTTTCTTTCTAGATCGTCGAGGTTGCTCTAAGGACTCATCCAAACCCAAGATGCGGCCTGCTTGCTTGTATGTTTTTGCACACCGGATATGACTCAGGCTGCGCCCAGGATGTCTGCTGCCCACAATCCTTGGAGGGCAGGATCTGTCTGTGCCTCTGTGCAACCGCTTGGTTTATCTGCTGTCGGTCAGAACTATACCCTGTCATTAAGCCCTGAACTTAGCCACAGGTCTCAAAACGTCTTAATTCATGGGTTTCTCTAAGTCTTGTGATTTCGGTAAAATTTAAAAAAAAAAAATGGTTTAAAATGCCTTCTGGTTTTCACATGTCTGCTTTTAATGAGGAAACAGAACCAGATGTACGGAGTAATGTCAACCTCAGAGTTAGAAGCCATGGCTTTGTAGGTGAAGTACTTGCTGCTCCCCATTCCCACCTGAGTTCAGATTCCCTGATACCCATGTAAGCTGGTCACTATGGCATGGCCCTATGACCCTGGTTCTTGTGGGCATGTTAGCATCGGGTACAGACAAGACGAAGCCTGGGTCTTGCTAACCAGCCAATTTGGTTGGAACAGTGACTCTCAGACTCAGTTTCAAATACTAAGGTGGACTCATCAGTCATGAAGGAACATCTTGGAAAAGTCAGAGCCAGAGGTCAGGGAGGACCGAACAAATGTGTGTTCTGGACATGATAGGAAAACTGCAGTGGTGAACCCACAGCAGATGTGATTGCCTGTACAAGACCTGCACGTGACCAAGGCAGTCAGCTTTCCAATGTGGAGGGACTCAGAGGCCTACCCTTTGCTGAAGATCTATTGGCAGTACGTGGCTCCTGGAAGAGGCTCCATTTTCTTTAAGGGTGTGGCTCCTGATAGATCGCCTAAGTTCCGGTGGACAGCCCATCCTCATTGAGTATGTGTGCAGTGCAAACTGTAATCAATGGCTAAGATCAGGAAGTTGGGAAGAGTTAGGGGAGGAGTGAAGGGTGATCATAACACACTGAATGCATACAAAATACATATATAATAAAAAACTATTGTGTTTTTTTTAAAGGTAGGGAAGATTAAAGGTTTAAAGGAATGCATTTGATGTCAAACACTGTCCTGCAAGGGCACACACACACACACACCACATGCACACACACACAAATACACACACATGAACACACATATGCATATGTACACACACAACATGCACACACACATACAAATAGATACACATGCATATACATATATATATATATATATATATATATATATATATATATATATCCTTAGGGTCAGCTCTGGAGCTCTGGTTCTCTCTTGAAGATAGCAGGGCGTGTGGTGGGGAAGAGTGTTGGCAGGGGTGAGACTAGGCTCTTGGGAGAGATTAGGGTTCCTTTTCATAATAGCATATACCTATAGACATTAAGTTACTCTGAGGCCAGAAGCTGCAGTCCTCTTGACCTATTGACGCTTGTTACTGACAGAGATGGTTAGGTAAAGGATTTATTGCTAGACCAGGTAGCCAGAAGCCCCTTACTGACTTGGCTGGTTAACTCTTTGTAAACCAGAAAAGAAATAAGAAGTCACTCGCTCAGAAAACACACACATCAGATAAAGTGGAAAATAGCTACATATCTTTTGCTTATTGCTTTTAGCTTTTAATAGCTTTCAGGCATGCATTCATTCTCTCTCTCTCTCTCTCTCTCTCTCTCTCTCTCTCTCTCTCTCTCTCTGGCTGTGCCCAGCCATCTATCTCATCAACTCCACAAGTGTTTATGCATGCTTACATACATACACATACCTTCATATGTACAAATAAACAAACACGTATGAATTTGGATGGACTTATGAATGGATGGATGAGGCAGAGCCCTGTAAGACAAACCACCCAAAAACTTTATTTCTTTTCTCTGGTCTTTTTATACCTTCTTAGACAAAAAAGTTCTTTAGAAAATTACCGCAGAGATAAAATGTTACACAAAATGGGAGTTTCAGAAAGATGTTGATATTAAGTTCAAAGCAGTGTTTCAATCTATAAGCTCATTATAAGTTCAAAGCAACAGTTTCACATGGCCTTGCCTTATCATAGTGCACACCTGTGGCTTATCTTGGACCTAAATGTTTTTCCTTGGACACGAATTTATCCCAAGTCTATTTCTCTTCTTAGTGTGATTATGAAAGCTCATTGTATTTCTTATTATGCAGCCTTTACTTACTATAGGAGGAGTGGTCATATTCTATTCTTGATTCTAGCCTTACTACATGTTTCTAGCAAAGCAACTAAAACTATCTCTTAAAACTTTCTTCCTAAAATTATTTGAATCCAAACCAGGAATTCTGTAGAATCATTATTAATTCATGAAAGGTCATCTTTATGTTGATCTGTAGGAAATCAGATCAATAGGGTGGGCTAATGCCCAGGGGTTATTACATTAATTTATACACCTTCTTAGACAAAAACCTTCTTTAGAAAATAACCTCAGGGATAAAATGTTATACAAATGGGAGCTACAGAAGGCATATCAATTGTGAGAAGCAATACTTCTCTTTGGGACCTTGCTAAATAGAGCTCACCCTTTGCAGACCCTGCAAAAGTGGTGGGCCTCCTCCAGAAAGGCCACCTGCTAGCCTTGGCCTATCTTAGATGGCTCCCGTCATATGCATATGCACACATGCACACACATATATGCATACACACACGTATGCAGAAATATAAGCATGTATATGAACACACATGCACATAGGTGTGTGCACATATAAGTATATGTACACATATATACAGAGCATATACATACATGCATCCACAGGCACACAATTCATACATGTATATTATATACACATACACATGCATACACACACTTGCACACAAATACAAGTCTTGACTAACACTCAGAGATGGCAACTTTCCTGAATTTCTGACAAGCAAGCAAGCTTCTTCCCTGTACACAGTTCCTACTTCTGTCTACCCATTCATTTACTCACACCGACCCACATCTGCACTGCAGCATTAAACTCAGTGCCAGAGGCTGGTGACACTGTCTGAGCCTGGGAGAATCACACAGCTAGCTTCCCTTTCAGATATAAGGTTCCAGACAGTACAGAAAATGCCCTGTGCAAACCTGTAGAAAATAAACAAGTTGGCTTGCTTTGTCAACATAATTTTCAAATTTACAGGAATGGAGATTCAGTAAATTCTGCAGAATAGTCTCCTCTTCACTGTCTTTGGAATGACATACCCTGTACGTCCCTTAATCTCTGCTTGGAGTTGGGTGAGGTTGTGGACCCGTATCGGTCAGTTGTACATTGCTGTAAGAAAATACCCCAGACTAGTTGTTTATATTTTTTTAAAGATGTTCTCTTATTGTAATACTAAAGGTTCGAGGTGACACACGCATTGGCTCAACTCTAGAGAAGACCCTCTTGGCTACGTCACATCATGGTGATAGACAATGGCAGGTGCTTATGCAAGAGCGAACCACGACATCCTAGACAAGCCAGAGAGGGGCTGAGAAGCTCCAGGCTTAGACTTTAAGCATCACCATTTCTTGAGAACTACGAGTCCTGTGGGATATCCTTTCTGAAGACAAGCCCCCAAGTGGGCCTACGGATTTTCCAGAGATGCTATTCATTAAAGATTCCACCACTTTCCCCATTGCCACACTGATGGTCAAACCTCCGGTACATGGGTACTTGGGAGCTAAGCCACACTCAACACACAGGATCACCTTTCTCATGCAGATAGTTTGCTAAACTCATGTGAAGCAATCCCTCAGGAAACAGAATTAGTTGGATTGTAAGTTTTAGTAGAGCATCCTGAGGGGTGGCAAAGGCCATGCCCTCTGATAGCTTTGCAATCCTGAGGCTGTGGAGCGGGGAGCAAACTAAACAGTTCTTTGAGCAGTACTTACAAAGGGCCTCTCCCTCCTTTTAGATCACACGGGCGTCTCCATCCTAGGGCACCTTCCAATGGGTTCACCATCAGCATCAATAGACAGTTCCTATTCTGAGTCTTTGAAAGGCCATTTGGTACCCTGGGCCTCTGAAAACAATTTGATTAATAAATATTCGAAAATACTTGTTTAATTCATCCAGCCCCAAAACCATGCCACTGCCCTGGGATGCTCACTCTCTCTCCACCATGATAAAAGTCCCAATTCCCTTGGAAGAGCTTGTCCATCATCCTTCTATCTGTCTAAGGCAAAGCCAGTTTTGTAACTTGACTGAAGTGTCTCGTGCCACCCTGGAAACATCCCTTGGGGGGAAGTAGGAAAAGCCAAGGACTTAGTTCAAAGGCATGGAGTCTAATGGTCTTATCAAAATGACCCTGTGGGGCACTAATTGGTTGTCAAGTTCCCAGGTCGTAGCCTCTTCCTGTCTCATCTCAGAAAAATACACTACCAACTTAGAAACAGATACTTTCTGGAGCCAAGTGACCATCTATGCCAGGCAATTTCTCCTGATCTCCCATGAATCTCTCACCTTGTGTCTCTACCTTCTGGATCCCTGAAGATTTCATATCAGGAAAACCTTAGTTTTCCCTTAACCAATTACGAAGACAACACGGCTTGGCAGAATATGCCATTGGGGGCAGAGATTTATCTTTGACTGGTCAACGAGATGGTTAATGTTGACTTTCAATTTGACAGAAGTTGAATCCCCCATGAGACAAAAGACTAGGCATGCCTTTGAGGAACTCTCTGGGCGAGGCTTGCTGGGGTGGGTACACTCACCTTGGTTTTGGTCGGGCTGGGGTCCTGCAGTACAAAGGAGAAAGCTAGCCGAGGATTCTCATTTTTCTCTCTCTACTTCCAGGCTGGAGATGCCGTGTAAGCAGCTGCCTCCTCAGAATCCTGCTATCATAACCCACTCACCACGACTGACAGCATCCTCCAACTTCGAGCCAAGACAAAGCCTTCCTTTGGTTTCTTGTCCGGTATTTTATGACAGTAATGCAAACAGTACCTAAGACTGTCAAAGGTGATCTCTAAATCTCCAACCAGCTCATCCAACGTGATTCAGGGTGACCGATGAAAACATCCTGTGGAAACCCATGTGAAACTTCACTGGGCTTCGATGTTTGTCTAAATTTATTAGAACAGACAATCAGCACACCCTCCGGAGGTGGGAACCCCTCCCCACATCTTAACATCATTGGACATCTGTTCTCCTCCTTAAAGAAACGATGAATGAAATTACAGTGATCTTTTAGCTTAAGATAAGCTGTGTCAACTGCAACTCTCTGTGTAGTTAGCCTTTCCTTTCTATAACAAAATACTCGAGGCTGGTTAATTTTATACTGAAAGAAAGAAAGAAAGGAAGGAAGGAAGGAAGGAAGGAAGGAAGGAAGGAAGGAAGGAAGAAAGAAAGAAAGAAAGAAAGAAAGAAAGAAAGAAAGAAAGAAAGAGGGAGGGGGAGGAAGGAAGGAAGAAAGAAAGAAAGAAAGAAAGAAAGAAAGAAAGAAAGAAAGAAAGAAAGAAAGGAAAAAAAGAGAAAAGAAAAGAAAAAGAAAACAGCCAAACCCAAACAAAGATCATTGAACTCGTGGGACCGATAACAATGAGATCTAGAGACGACCCTACCCAAATACTTGCTTCTAAAACTCAGGATCCATGTAGTTAAAAGAGACCGGTTGAAATTTTAAGGATACAAAATACAGCTAATTTAATTGACTTGAGTCCTGTTCATGAAGCAAAGGACTCATCTCTTAAGGCTTGCCCCTGCTTGCCTCCTCTGGGAAGTCATCCCTGGCCATTACCCACACAGCCTGGCTTGCAAGTATGTTCCTCTTAGAGTCTTTGCCACCAGAGGCAGAACTCAGTGACCCCATGAACTCAGCACAAAGGACCACGAAGGCCTTCTCATTCACGAGAAACCCTAAACGGCTGAGAGTTATGGGAATCGAGGAAAAGATTTGAAGGCGTTGCCCACAGAATCCTTCAAACCCACATCAGAGTCCTGCCTACTCACCCTACATCCCATGGTTCAATGGCCGCCTCTCCCACCACCTGTGTATAAAGAGCCTTCATTCTGCCCCGAGGAGAAGACCAGGAGGGCTGAGCTTGCTCTTCTGCACCGGTCCTGTCAAGCTGTTTGAAATGTCATTGGCTGGGCCGTGAGAGCACAGAGGGCCACCGGCCCTTGTTGTCATGAGGATGATGTAACCCATCTAATCAGAGCACAGTGTCTGCCTGACCTCACACTTGGAACTTCGCGTATTCATTGCGCTCACTCCGCACAGTGCCTTTTAAAGTTGGCTTTACTCTCCCCATTCCACAGAGGAGAAAACTGAGACCTTGAGGGGTTTAATTCCTGATCAACATCGGCAACCGAAAGTGGACTCCACCCCTCCCAGAGCCCCTGTAGCTACCAGCCTCCGCGGCTGCCCTCTCCTAAAAGACCAACTGAAAGGTGAAATTGCAGCAAAGGAGGAAGAGGCATTACGGAGAGGCAGTAATATTCTAAGTAATTTTCTTTAAATGGATTTCCTTGGAAGGCGTTAGGAAGGATGGAATTTTGAGTTGGAGTGACCCTGATGAAGCCATTTCCGCTGTGTCACTCTGCGGATGGCGTTGAGGGACCCGGGCTGGGAATGAATTCACCAAAGACAGAGGGATGCGGAAGTAATTTATTAGATACACTAGCACACCACAGCAGGGGAGCATTCGGGGGCCATGTCTACACAGCATTCCAAAGCGGCTGTCTTTATGAGAGGGGAGCTTCTAGGGGTTCATTCAGGAGGTGTTTCAGAGTCACGGTGTCCGGTAATAATTGCATCTGGGGCTCTCCCTGGTTAGTGATGGCCTACCCTCGAGACAATAACGGTGGTGTCCTGAGTCACAAGTGAACCGGTGTCCGTATTCTGCAGCTAGGGCTTGTATGTGACAAGCACTCTGAGGAGACAATGGCCCCTGCTTGCGGACAGCAGTGACCTTGCTCTCAGCCCTGCCTGCTCCAAGGCAAGCCAGTTTGTTCTATGGCTAAAATGGTTCAACACACACACACACACACACACACCCTTTGCCCCCTAGAACACTGTCAACGGGTTAAATCGTATTATAAAAGGCAAAATATTTATCTGAAGCATGAGAAACTCCCTGCGTTATCTGCCACTGTGTATCAAATTACTCCAGCATTTAGTTAGACAGAGTGTGTTTATCACCCCCACAGCTTCTAAGGGCAAGCCATTCAGGAGTAACTAGGTGCCTCTGCCTCAGGGCTTCTCGTGAGGCCCAAGCTGACAGCCCTGGCTTCTGTCACTGGGCCCCAGTCTGTTTCTGAGCTCATGCACAGAACGCTGGAAGGAGGTGTTAGCCCCTGCCACTTGGGCCTCTCCATAGGTTGCTCAGGACTTAGCAATATCTGCAAGCTGTACCTTCTGCCTAAATTTGTGTGGCTGTCAAAGTACAGAAAACAGACACAAGGGTGATAGAAGGGAGGCAGACGCCACAGGAGGCCATCTAGAGGGCTGGCTATGGCTGCTGTGTCCTAGGAGAAAGTAACAAGAAATTGTTTTGTATGCACATGGTATGTTGTTCAACATATGCCTCATGATGCCGAAATGCTCGGAAGCTAAAAGCTACAGGGCAAGAGGGCTCAGTCAGTAAATCATGAGGGCCTGAGCACACTCCTTAGAACCCGTGTAAAAAGTCCCAGCATGGTAGCATGTGCTTGTAATGTCAGCACTGAGAAGTCAAGGACAGGCAGGCCCCTTTGGATCAGGGGCAGGCAGCCTGGCCTACGTTAGAGCTCCTGCCAGGGAGAGACCTTGTCTTACAAGAACAAAGCAAATGGACAGCTCTTAGGAAGGACTGATACCTAGGGTTGACCTCTGACCTCCACAGGCACATGTACACATACACACACACACACACACACACACACACACACACACACACACACGTGCGTGCTCTCTGTGTGTAATGAGAGTTTTTGTTTCTTTAAAAAAAAAAACCAGTTATATGATTATTTTTGTTTTAACCCCAGGTGTGGAATATGGGGCTGTTTCAGACTATCCACAGCCATTAATCAGGATTATCTCCTGTTGGGGTGGGGGTAGGGGTGTGATTTTTGCCAGCTGCAGATAGTTTGATTCTGGGGACTCTGGAGAGGGTATAAATGAGAAAACCCTGATAGAGAATGTGGCAGCCCCTGCTGCTGCCCCTGCAGATGCTGCTTCACTGTGTTTGCTATGACTGGACTCCTGGATATTCTGACAATGAAGACTGGTTTTGCCCCCAAGAAATCCGTGACCACAATCAGCAGGAAGTAGCCTATAGAGTTCTATGCCCCCTTCCACTCTAATCTTCTTTCTCTCCTAATTAGTTTGGGGAACTGGAAAGGATTAAGGTAGAATAAGAGTTGGAAAGGCAGGAGAGATATAAGAACTCAATAAAATAATAAAATGAATATACCAACTGTGGTGGGGGGATTGCATATGCTTGGTCCAGGGAGCGGCACTATTAGGAGGTATGGCCTTGTTGGAAGAAGTGTGTCACTGAGGGAGTGGGCTTTGAGATCTCCTCCTAGTCACCTGGGAGCCAGTCTCCTCCTGTCTGCCTTTGGGACAAAATGCAGAGCTTTCGACTCCTCCAGTCCCATGTCTGCCTGGGCACTGCCATGTTCCTGCCTTGATGATAATGGACTGAACCTCTGAACCTGTAGGCCAGCCCCAATTAAATGTCGTCTTCTGTAAGAGTTGTCTTAGTCATGGTATCTGTTCATAGCAGTAAAACCCTAAGACACCAACTCACTCTCTCTCTCTCTCTCTCTCTCTCTCTCTCTCTCTCTCCCTTAGCTTCAGAAATGGGCCATATCATTCTTTCCAATAGGTAAGGAGACACTCAAACAAACTGTCATCTGTATGCATAGGTGTCAACATGGGAACCAGAGTTCAGCCTAAATAGATATTATGGATGTATGACTAAGATATCAAAGTCCACATGAACCATCTCAGGGAGCGATGGCTGGAGCTTGATACAGCTCTTTTCACCTCTGTGCTCAATGGAGATGAAATCAGCCACAGAGAATGTTCTAACACGCAAACCAGTGCGGTTGTCCATTTCAGGACTGCTGGCTATTAAACACCAACACTGCTCAGAGAGACACTCACCTTCCTAACCTCTGACGGTCCCACCGCGGTAGATAAAGTCTACTCCCAGTCAACTCTGAGTCTTGATAACAAGAGAACAAGTGTCTGAATGTGACCACCTACATTAAACACTCCAATCCCCTCCCTCACCTTACGTTGGTGACCAACTGGGCCATCTCTGTACCTGTTTAAGCCAGGCCTTGCAAGGAGTACACTTGCACATGCATTGCGGCACACACATGCACACACATGCAGATACATGAACAGGCAACACAAATGAATAAATGTAATTTGGAAATAGATGCCATCATGGTCCCCATCTATAAGCATGCCATGAGGATTAACTAAGAATATTTATCAAAAGTAGGTTGCACAGGGACCAACAGAGAGCCAGCCTTTTGATACCAAGCCACAGTCACTATCTGTCTTCCATCCCTAAGAATCATCCACTGTCAGCACACTTTCAGCATCCACCGAAAAGCCATTTCCAATCTAGAACACTAGAGAGATTCGGGTCGTCTGATTCTCCACCAGTTCCCCAATGCCCATGATAATCAGAGACATCAACCAAGGACGGTGTTAAAAGGTGAAGTTGGACCGCATCTCTTACACCCGAAAGGTCAGGTGGGAGAGCACTGCCCCTCCATGCTGCCATTCACTGGGCTACCCGTCCCATACCCTATCCATGTTCCCTCTCCAGGGGGTAAGATATTTTGTTCGCTGCTTCTCCTGGAAGAGCCAAGAGTTCTGCACTGCTGTCACCTTGCTTCAACAGTCACCTAGTAGCCACTCTCAGAGGACATAACAGAACCACTAGAGAAACTCAAGGTCAGATCCTCCCGGACTCTAAACACCCAGTGAAATGTGGACTTTGTGTGCACTGCCTCTTGCTGTCCACAGAAGAGGCTTGATGTGTTTCCTCAGTTAAGGGAGGGCAAAATGTTATTTCCTGGTTTTTTGTGCTTAACAGAAAAAAAAAAAACCAAACACCATGCACTTCTCTCTTTCTGAAGGTAAGGTTTCAGCAAACCACCTCCAGGCTCGGGGGCATTTTTATCAGCTATAGGATGAAGGGGGAGCTGGTGGTCCAGCGTGGCACTTGCTTAGCATCTGTGAGGTCCTGCGTTCCTGTTCCCAGCACCAATAAATAAATAAACACCAACCAAAGTAACCCACGGACAGATTTAACACCGGGACTCCCGGACCTCTACTCAAACATCCTTAAAAGGGGATTCAAAGGTCTGAAATAAAATCAAGGCAACAGACATTTTAAACAAGGTGAAGGGTCCAGGATCAATAAATCATGGTTAACTGATAAAAAAACGTTTTCCAAACCTTCTTTAAAACTTCAGGTTTTGCTGTGTTCTGGACAGTCTGTTTATTGCCTTCTATGGGTTTTCTCACTGGGTTCTCTCATCAAACTGTTTGTGGGAGTACAATCACTAGACCCGATTAAAACCGGTGTTCTGGGGGTGGGGGCGCGGGGGGGGGGGACAACCCTAAGGCTTAGTTGGATTAAGCGGCTCATAAAACCATGTAGCAAATTCTTACTCCCTCTTCATTTCTTAAAGTACAGAAGGAGAGAGAGAGACAGAGGGGGGGAGGGAATGAGGGAGGGGAGAGAAGGAAGAAGAGAAAGGAGGAAAGAAAAAGAGAGACAGGAAAGGATTGGGAAATAAAGGGAGAGAGGGAGGGAGGGACGGATACATGGATGGACGGAGGGTATAGGCTTAGATTTATTTAAAACCTTCTTATTACCCTTCTAACCTACCGACCAGAATTAGGGGGAAAGAAGGTTAATAGGAAAAGGGTGTTGTGGATCTGTGTACAAGTAGTTCCCTGGGGCCATTCTACTCTCTGTTGTCAGGATACCAGCAGTTCGGTTCAATAGCAAGCACCAAACACCAATCAGTAACAGTGACACGATCCAGCAGAAACAGCAAGGCTCCGCCAAATGGAATTGGCAGACATCAGTGGACGTGGCCAGAATTAGCCGAATTGATACCACGAGAAGGTCTTTGGCGCATTTCTCTCTATGAAGTGAAGACCAGTAAACACCAACAAAGACTAGCAAAGAAGCGAAGAAGCAAGAAGGGAGACCAGAGAAGGCCACCGAAGACGACGGGAAGCATTGCATGGCGTAGCAATGCAAGAGAATCCTCTCACTGCTTGTGGGGTTCCGTTTACTCTTTTCTAACCATCGCACGCCCTCTCAAGTGTCTGTTTTCAGCAAAATATCACATAACATGCCCTCTCATAAAACAGCTTCCGGAAAAACATCACGCGACACAACTGAATTGTGAACAACAAACTCAGAAATTTCCACTTGGGGAGGGAAGCAGGGAGGGAGAGAGGGAAAGAAGGAGGGAAGGGTGGAGGAACAAAGAAATGAAGAAAAGAGAGAGAGAGAGAGAGAAAGGGGGAGGGAAGAAGAGGGGAGGGAAGACGGTTTATCTGGAGAAAGTCGAGTTTAGGAATCTCTGAAGAAGGGAGAAAACGGCTTCTTCCTTTATCTCTTGGCCCCTGGGATGCAGGATTGGGGAGAGATTTCGTGAGTTTGACCACCAACGTCTTTAGGTGCCCGCTGCCCAAGCTCTCTCCCCAGGCCACCTCCCACTCCCAAAGCACAAACCAGCGGACTGACGTCCTTCCCTGGTCCTGCTCTCAGTGTTTCTCTAGTGGTTCCTACTGTCACTTGAGGTCAGGACAATGTTCTGCTATGATGGAAGAGGGACAGGGCCCTACACAGAAGCAGAATGGGACTGCTCCACAGGCCTCTGTTCTGTGGCCACGCCCTCCTAGGCTGTGGCCTGGCTTCCTTCGCTGGAGCCACAGTTGGTTCCGAGAAACCAGAGCCCCGTGATTCCTGCTAATGCGGAATCAGATGGTCCTCTTACTGACAGGCTGCTGTCTCCCTGAACCTTTGTGAAGGCTTCTGCTTCTTAGCCATCACTTACCTCTCCACCACGTAACCCCTCGAAGCCCTCATTTTTCTTTGCTTTCTACAGCTCCCCCTACGGTTATGCCATTAAGGTGTTTTCTGGAGCCACAATAATAACACTTCCAGGCCTTTGATAAATATTTGTCGACACAGACGTTCCTTACGTTGAGCCATTCTCCATGTTGCCTCCGTTCAGTCTCACCTTCCACCTCTGTCGTCTTGGTTCTAGACCTCGATCTTCTGAGCCATCCGCCATGTTGTTTCTCCAGGGTTATTTTTTTTTTTTTTTTTTAATTAAAAATAATTTCTTTCTCACACAAGAAGCCTTTCTAATGCAAGGTTCTTCTTTATATCGAATTGATTCTGTCACGTCCATGCTTAAAACCTCTTTAACTGATAAAATCCAGGTTCCGTAGTAGGGGCTTTAGCCTGTGCCGTTTAACATTGCATCGTTAGAATCCTGTCCACTCACACGCGCTCCCACCCGAGCCATACACCATGTCCTCTCCTTTCTCTGCCTGCTCTTTTTCTTAGACATTGCTGTCTGCCTTCAAGTTCCCTAAACACGTTGACCTTTCCCTCTGCCCCTCTTCTTTAAGCATTCTACAAACCAGGGGGAAAGATAAGAGGGGAGAAAGGTAATCCTTTCCCTGTTGTACAAGATGTGGGGCTGTTTCCACCTTCTGTTCTGATAAACCCTAATCACATGACACTTTAATTACCAAGTTACATGCCTGACTAGAGTGTTCCCCGAAGGAAAGGTCATGTCGTATTTCTTTATAGCCCCTGAACTTAATTCATAGTAAGTATTCAGTAAGTATGTATTAAATAATATAGGTAGAGATAAGATAAAACTCCTCTCTTGTTTCAGATTCCTTCTGGCTGCCAGAGGCAAGCAATTCTCTTCCATCATGCTCAGACAACAGAAACACAAGGCAGTGTCCAAGTGCATTGTCCCTTGTACCATAGGGTCACGATGGCACTCGGATTAAAAAGATTGTTCCTGAAATGAATCACGGCCAGCACACACACACACACACACACACACAAACATACACACATACACACACATCATCACATGCACACATACACATGCACACATACACATACACACATACCACACATACACATGCACACACACAAACACTCACACATATATACACACCACACACACACACACACACACTCACACACAACATACTGCATATACACACACACACACACACACACACACACACACACACACACACACACACACACACACACACACACTGGCTTTTCTAGACCATGTTTCTCTATATCCCTGGCTGTGCCTGGCTTTGTAGACCAGGCTCAAACTCAGAGAGCCACCTGCACCTTCCTCCCCTGTGCTGGGATTAAAGGCATGCATCACCACACTTGGCTTTCTGTGTTTGTCTTAATGAAAGCCCCTCTCCAATCTTTAAAGTGAAGAGTCTCTCTTAGCACTCTCTCTAAGCTCCACCCCCACAGTTACCTGGCAACAGCCAGGAATGCTCCGCCCCACAGTTACCTGGCAACAGCCAGGTATGCCGGGACAATATAAATGGGGCTGCTTGCCCCACTCCTCTCTCTCTTGCTTTCTTACCCTCTTCCCCCTTTGTCCCCTCTCTCCCCATCCCCCCTCCCGTGCTCATGGCTTCCCCCCCCCCTCTCTCCTTCTCTGCCCCTACTACCCTCGGAAGGGATGCCTCAGCGTGGGTGCGCAGGGACACCCCCCTTTATCTTTAAATATAAACACATCACTCTCTCCCTTTAAGGCCAGGTCAGGTCTCCATCTCTACACAATAATGTGTGGTTTCTATCTAATGCTCTCCAACCCACAGCAAGGTCCAGCCACGTCCTTGAGGCCGTCCGACTCTGATAAACCGAATTCTGAGAGTGGGACAGCTTCCTTTCTGGACTGCTCACTGCTGCTGCTTTTATTATATTTATCAGGTCTTGTTCATTTATTTTAATAATTACAGTGTGCCCCTTACTGTGCCCCTTCCCAAGGGATATGTGGATGTCTCTAGACCTATGAATGTGACCATATTTGGGGAGGAAGAAATTCAGATGTTGTTAGTTTAAGGGGATAGAATTGTATCCTACCTGGCATCCTCTTTTCTAATATATTTTGTAATTTTTTTTTCTTAATTGCATTGTCTTGTTGATCTTGTCCCAGTTTGGATAGACTCTGTTGTGGTTTTCTTTACATATTTTGCTTAGACTCTTGACTCTGTCCATTGATGTCCCCTGTGAACAGGGAAATCATCAATTAGGATCTCTTTAATGAAATTATTCCCTTCCTCAACTTATTCCTCCTCCTTCCGGCACTTCAATTATACATGTTAGTTTCGGATTTTTTTTCTGAAAATTTCTGAATTATACATGTTGGTTTCAGAAATACTTCTGATACTTTTTTGATGTGTTTTCCATTTTTCATTTTAATATCCATGCTCCGATCTATTCCCCACCTTCTGAAGTGGTTTTATATAACTCTCTATAACATAAAACAAAATTAAGGACAACTTGCTAATCACTTCTTTTTCTGGTTCTAATCTCCCATTAAATCCACCTACTGTGTTCTTAATTTCTTATTTTTTAAATCAATAATTTTGACGTGACGCATTTTGTACATAAATGAGATAGTTTCCAATTTCCTACTGAAATTCTCCAGATTGCAATCTATTTTAAACATATTTAACATACTTATTTTAATGTCTGTATCTCACTGCAGTCTGGTTTCCTTTCTAATATCAGGTCAGTTGGCCCTGTTTCTGAGCAGGTCTGGTAATTTGTATTTGGCTGTCAGACATTGTACATTAAAAATAATAATGAAGTCCCAGGCTGGAGATTCAGCTCAACTGTGGAATATTTGCCTTAAATAGCATGTGTGAGGTCCTGGGTTTGATACCCAGCACTGAAAAACAAAAGCAAAACACAAACAAAATCCTGGAGGATACTTGATAATGTTATTTTCTTCCAATGATGATTAAATGTTTAGTTAAGTCACCTCCACTTGGAGAAAAAAAAGGTCACACTGAGCTTCCTTCAGGTTTTATGAGAGTGCTGGCGATTGGTGCTGCAGTGTATTCAAATGCTAAATATTGGCCCAAGATCTGATTATGGTCCCAGGAGCACATTTTTACCAAAGGATATTGTATAAACCTTGCTCCCCAATTCAAAGCTATTGGTTAAATATAAGCGGCTCCAGCCAATTACTGGGGAGAATAAAGGTGGGCGGGGCTTTGGCTACTGGGCTGGGGATCGCAGGTAGTGACCTTAAGGGAGAAAGAGAGGGAGAGAGGGAGGGGGAGGGGAAGACGGAAGTGGGATGGGCAGAGGGAGGGAGGGGGAGAGGAGGAGGGAGAGGGAGAGGAGGAAGGAGGTGAAGAAGAAATGACAGAGGTAACAGGAACCATTAGACTAATTGGACCAGGAGCACTTGGCGAGTGAAAAGCCTCCTGAGGACAGAATGATGGAGCAAAAATAGCCCCGGGCAAGACTCAAACAACTAGTACTTGGGGAGCACAGCTGGGGAATTAGACAGTCTAGCCTTAGAAAAATAGATTAGAGGTAATTCGCCCAGTAATTGTGCTAACGCTGATTAAATAAATCTAGTAGGACTGCGTCTCAATTATTGGGGGCGAGAGAGGGGCCGCCAGAGTCAAATTAAAAATAATAGAATAACTGATAACATTTGTAAGCAACATGAAGGGTGGTGGCTATCTAGTGGCCCTGGATCCTGGTGAATAGTACTTCAGCCCAGGGTCCTTCTCAAATCCTTGGATGATTAGCAAATCTGCCCTGGGATGCCTACCAAACCCTACCTAAGATGCTGCTTCCTTGATAAGAAAGCTTATCAAGCTTTAAAAAAAAAAAAAAAAGCAGCGCTTCGTTGTCCCACAATCTCCATCGAGCGTCTTCCTCCTACCCTCTTCTGCTTAGTATTTTGGTAGAAGAGGGGACGGAAAGATTGTAAGAGCAAGAGTCCGTGTATGACTGACTACCAGGAAACTGTTTTCTGGATACAACAGAACAGCAGTACAAATGAAGTCAAGGCAGTTGAAACAGCATGCAACAAGACCGCACCAGCTCAAGCCAAACACCCCAGCATGGAGTGCGGAGGTGATGTCCCACGCCTAGCTAGGCATGGAGCGCGCAGAGGTGGGCGTGAAATCCCACCCCTAAGGACCCATTGGAAGCTGCGAGCTGCTGAGAGAGACAGTCATATTCTTTAATGGTGTGGCCCTCTCTCCGGTGTATAGAGCATCCTCCAGAGAGAAGGCTACGCATCTAAGAGTGTATGAGCTATAAACTGTATTAAATGAGTTGGGGAGAGGGGGGAAGGGGCACAAACTTGAGTGGCTAGGAAGAAGGAATGGACATTGAAGGGTAGGGGGATAGGGGTCAATGTCTTCGAAATGAATTGTACAAAATACTCAAAAAAAAAAAACTAATAAAAGAACGAGAAAAAATAGAAGCGGATGTAGAACACAGAGGTCAGGAGTCAGCCGCTACTTCAAAGGGAAACTTCACTTAGAACAGGCTGCTAGCTCGCTCTCCTGCAGTTTCCCTTCTCAGGGACTCTGGCTCTGCAGTCCTGGTTCCCTTGGTGATGCTGAACTCACCAGTCATTCCTGCCAGCCCAACAGAGGCAAACTGCAGGCAAGCTCATTTTGTTCTCTGAGACCTGTGGTGCAGCAGGCAAATCCCCTGAGGGGAAGAAACCAAACATAGAGCCTCAGGGCTTTTCCTGCTTCTCAGAATCTTGGCCCCGGGGCCTCAACTGCTTCGGCTTCCTCCTAGCTCCTCCCCACAAGAGTTTTGTGTTGTGTTGCATTACATTTTTAGGCTTTATGCACACCAGGCGTTACCGTCACCACTACTGGATTCTACAATGGTGATGTGAACGTAGTAACGCCACTGAACAAGTGTCCATGCCTGTGTTCCATTTAAACATTGTTTACAAACACATGTAGCAACTATGTTTGTGACGGACACCAGCTGCTGTCTTCCTTTCTTTCAGTGTCCATTTTGAGTTGTTTGTTTGTTTGTGGTGGGGATTGAATCCAAGTCCTTACACATACACAAGAAAGAAAACTACTCTTCCTGGCCCTGTGAACCACAGGACATACTTAGGACTTAAATATGATTGTCTTAAAGGTTATAAAGTATCTTCATTTAATGTCTTTGTGCTTGTGTGTTGTTCTTGGGGTTTTGAGGCAGAGAGTAGGGTTAGCTGATGTCTTTGATTTCTTTGCCTTAGGGCTTGTTCATTTGTTTTTAGATTTATTTATTTGTTTATTTAGTGTACGTGAGTTTGGTTTTATATTTATTTATTTTATGTATGTGAGTACACTGTCACTGTCTTCAGACTCACCAGAAGAGGGCATCGGATCCCATTACAGATGGTTGTGAGCCACCACGTGGTTGCTGGGATTTGAACTCAGGACCTCAGGAAGAGCAGCACCTTTGTCTTTGTTTGAACGTCACATTTTCTTTTAACTTTCCCTTCCCCGGGCATTTCTCTTCTCTTGCTTTTATCTTTATGGTCCATGAGCCACTCTGTGTTAAATATGTCTCTTTCCTCCCTTAGATCGGGTTTAAATTTGTTTTATTATCCAGTCATGTTATTTTAAGTTATGGTCTCTAGCCCACTTATACTAAATGACGCGCTAGATGGGGTTGGTTTTAATTTACTTAAATGCATTGCTTTTTTGTGCAAGGTTCTGAACAAAGTCCAAGAGACAATGATTACAGAAAACCCATATTCCATCAGGATTTGGGTCTCTGTGGGTAGGACTTGATAAGGATTAATGTGCTTAGTGTTCCGTGGGATGCCTAGCTTTTGACAGACTGAATATTTGCAGTCAACTTGTAGAGTCCCTTCAAAGAAAACCACCGAGGAATAAAACCGGCATAATGGTCTTCTCATCTCCTGCTTCCAGGGCCCCAAGGAGCCACACGCTGGTTAGTGTAAAGGATTTTATTTTTCCCTTGTACCAACATGCTCCTCCACCCTCCTGGCTGCTAGCTGTCAGCAGCTGGCCCTCCCTTCAAGAAGTGAAGGAGTTCATGCATGTGACATTTGGAACTCCCTCTGTTGCTCAACGGAATTGGAAAAATCTGCTGTTTTACAGTTCCGGAGCTCCAAGCTGCCCAAAGGGAGGAAGAACTTGTAAGAAAAGGTCTTCATTTCAGGCCTTCTTCTCATCTCTGTGCTAACGAAGGAAGCTTGGGAAGGAAGTCTGAGGGTGTAGTTTAATTGGTAGAATGCCTGCCTAGCATGCCGGAAACACCTAGTCCAATCCCCCAGCATTGCATTAGCCAGATGTGCTGACACATGCCTACAATCCCAGGATTTGGGAGATAGAGACATGGAGATCAAGAGTTCAAGGTCACCCTCAGCTCCATCGTGAATTTGAAACCAATTCCGACTTTGGGAGAGCTTATCTCAAAAATTAATTAACTAATAAAAGAGCGTCCTTGGACCCTTGGTAAGTAGTACCCCTTCTCCCTTGTTACATACCTGGAGTTTCCTCACTCCCTGGCTTTTCAGGGTCCCACAGTTAGAAGGGAAGGGGAAGGGATGGTAAAGGAGTCTGACTCGGGACAGTGAGAAGGAAAGGGATGGTGGGGTATGTGTATATCAGGATAATATGCTATTTTATGATGGGATCAGCACTGTGATGGGAAGAATCCCTGGCCCATCCTTCCACCCAAGCAGACAGACTCGCAGAGATCAGATACCCAGTTACCAACCAGTCTGAAATGCCCAAGCCTCCAGCTTGAGTCCGCTGAGCCCTAAATCCTACTTTCGACTGACACAGTCCAGTACAGTATGGCTCCTGTTCCTTAGCTGGCCCTCAAGGCCATCCGTCAAGTTCCTATTGCGCGTCTCATATCAACAAGAGGTCATAGACACAATTGTGCATCTTTCCAGAGTCATGTCTCGGACTCCAAGGAGCGTGCATAGATGGAGAAAACATGGGCCCAGAATTAGAGAGACTTAGATTAGAATATTCTCTCTACCTTGAGTAGCCATTAGACCTTGAAACGCTCTCATCCATGGATGGATACTGCCCAGTGGAGTTGTCATGGCTCCCTAGAGGATGAATAGGTGGTGTCAGAAGATGACCTGATTTTTGTTTGGTTTGGATTTTTTTGAAGAATTGGTCCACATGATGGCAGTGATTTTGTAAGCCCAAACTCTGACCAGGAAGGATGATGACCACGCTAATAAGCCATAAAGTGCCAAGGCTACAAAGAAGTCAAAGGCAAAACTTCCTCCTGTTCAGGGTTGTCAGGTTTCGACAGATAGGAGGCAGTTCATTAGGATTATAAAAGAAAATTTGCTCTAGTTGAAGACCACCATGTGGATTTAAATGTCAGTGCCATCCGAGTACATCCTCACAGAAACGTTTTGAACAGTGTTTTTGACCAACTATCTGGGCATTGTAGCTCAGTAAGTTAAACTGCAGAATCATTCACTACGATGATGTATTGATTACTCTTCTCTGACTGTGGTTAAGTACCATGACCAAAAGCAAGTTAAAGAAGGAAATGATTTATTTTCTCTCTTACAGTTATGGAGGGATAGAGTCCAGCATTGCAATAGTCAGAGAAAACATAGTTGAAGGAGTGGGAAGCTAGCTGATCACATTTTCATCCATACATGGGGCAAGGGGGATGATGGATGGATGGATGGATAGATAGATAGATGGACGGATGGGCAGACAAGTGGATGGATGGATGGATGGATGGATGGATGGATGGATAGATGGATGGAGCAGAAAATCAGGCAAAGCTATAAACACTCAAAGCCCAATGGCAAACTTCCTCCAACAAGTCTCTCTCTCTCTCTCTCTCTCTCTCTCTCTCTCTCTCTCTCTCTCTCTCTCTCTCCTCTCCCCCCCCGAAGGGTATATAAGCTCCCCAAACAGCACAACCAACCAGGGACTATGACACACTCAAATACATGTGCCCATTGGATACATTTCTTCCTAAACCACAAGTGGTAACACACACTGAAGGTCAGTATGACTGCTTCTCCTTCACATTTCTTATTCTTAAATCATGCATTCGTTCATCCAACTCCCTTATTATTGTCATGCCAAGCGCTGCTTAGCACTGAGACACTTTAGAAACCCTGGCTCCCAGGATGGGATTTGCCATCTGCTGCTTTCTTGGTGACTCTCCTCCTTTGTACCTTTGTCCCCTACATAGGTACAGGACCTGCTGACCTAGACACTCTACAAACATGTCCTCACACCCAAGGCCACCTGTTTTGTGTCACATGCAATTCCTCCCTCTGTGGACTCTGTCCCCATCACAAGAAATTAAAGATAATGACAAAATAATCATAAGCAGAGAATAGCAGTCTCCCTGACAACTTCCTGTTTAAAATACTCCTGGATTCTATTTTTCCTTATACTTGGCTTCCTTAGATACACAACACTGTCTCCCTCCAGGTTCCTTTCCTTTTATTCTCCTTCCTTTGGTCCTGTCAGGGGAGCTATTTTATGAAGCTCTTTGGGCTTCCACCCCCCACCCCTGGAATACTCAAAGCACATAGAGATCCCCAATATGCGATCAGCAGAAAAAGGTCATTCCTTAGAAGCCTAGTAACAGAGACCTATACAGTAGCCAGAGGAGGCTCTGCAAAGATAAATACAATACAAGAAACATAGGCACACACATAGAGGAGAAAATGGAGAAACTTGAGAAATGTAGACAATGCCTTTAACTGCCAAACAGCATGGAAATGGAAGGTTATAAATATGAAAAGCTGTATTGATAATATACATCCAGAAAGACAGAAGAGCCATTTCATTCTCTTCTGCAGGCTGGCCTCTCTTCAGTGTTACAGATTTCCCCCAAACACTCAACTGATGCTATCTCTTCCTTCTCTACATCTTTAATGAGAAGTGTGTTGTCACCAACACCAATTGGTGTTGGGTTATGTCATCCAATCAGCTATTAAGATTCTGCTTCATGGCTTATTGTCATTGTTTGTTTGTTTTTGAAAACTTGTGTGTTACATTTGTCTCAAACATTATAACATTACCTAGGACTGTACCCTTGACTTTCCTCTACAGGTCCCTGGAAACCTGCATAGTGCTCACAATGGTCACTCAACATGTATGCATTTGTTTGTTATGGTCCAATCCCACTTTATTCAACCATTAGAAACATCCCGAAGACCTGTACCTCCCAGAAAAGAAGTCCTATCAATGGGATCTTGTGAGATGACTCAGTAGGCAAAAAGGCTTTGCTGCGTAAGTCTGAGGTCCTGATTTTAGATCCCAGAAATCCACGTAAGATCCAGGCAAGGTGGCTCAGAGCTATAACCCAAGCACTGGGATGGGTGTGGGGTAGGCAACAGAGGCAGACAGATTCTTGGAACTTGGTGGTCAACCAGTCTACATGAATCAGTGCAAGTTCAATGAGAGACTATCTCAAAAAGTAAAATATAGAGAGGCTGAGGAAGACACTGGACATTAACCATAACACTCTACATGCCTGTCTTAGAGTTTTATTATTGCTGTGCAGAGACACAATGACCAAGGCAACTCTTATAAAAGAAAACATTTAATTGGGGCTGGCTTACAGTCTCAGAGGTTCAGTCCATTTTCATCATGGCAGGAAGCATGGCAGCATGCAGGCAGGCATGGTGCTGGAGAAGGAGCTAAGAGTTCTACATCTTGATCCAAAGGCAGCCGGGAGGAGACTGTCATCTGCAGGCAGCCAGGAGGAAGCTCTCTTCAGCACTGGGGAGAGCTTGAACACTAGGAGACCTCAAAACTCGCCTACACAGTGACACACTTTCTCTAACAAGATCGTGCCTATTCCAACAAGACCACACCTCCTAATAGTGCCACGTCCCATGGGCCAAGCATATTCAAACCACCAGAATGCCTGTGCACACATATGCATACACAAAAGAGTCCTGCCAACAGCAATTTTACCATCAGTTGGAATGTACCGAGTGCTTATTCTGTAACAAATTCTAAGTGCTTATATTTCAACCTTTTCAAGGTGCAATGTATCTATGAGATGTTGCTCACTCCATTTCTCTATTGTAGATGACAAAACTGAAGTACAAATAGCCCAGTTTTATACCAGATAAATGTTATGGTTACCGTTGACAGAAGTCTTTCTTAGTATGCCTAGTGCCTTCAATTCAATCCCTGGCATAACACATTAGACATGGTGGAGCACACTTCTATCCTCTGCCCTCAGGAGGTAGAGGCAGGTGGATCAGAAGTTCAAGGTCATCTTCGGGTGCACAGCAAATTTGAGGCCAGATTGGGATATAGACCCTGTAGCAACAAAAATAGATAGATAGATAGATAGATAGATAGATAGATAGATAGATAGATAATAGGTAGATAGATAGATAGATAGATGTTAGATAGATAGATAGATAATAGGTAGATAGATGTTAGATAGATAGATAGATAGATAGATAGATAGATAGATAGATAGATAGATAGATAGATAGATGTTAGGTAGATAGATAGATAGATGTTAGATAGATAGATAGATAGATAGATAGATAGATAGATATGATAGAGAGAGATGATAGATAGATGATAGATAGATAGATGATAGATAGATAGATAGATAGATAGATAGATAGATAGATAGATAGCTATATAGATGATAGATAGATAGATGTTAGATAGATAGATAGATAGATAGATAGATGAAAGAAAGATAGATGATAGAGAGATGAGATATAGATAGATAGATAGATGATAGATAGATAGATATGATAGATAGATAGATGTTAGATAGATAGATAGATAGATGTTAGATAGATAGATAGATAGATAGATAGAGATGATAGATAGATAGATGATAGATAGATAGATGATAGATAGATAGATGATAGATAGATAGATGATAGATAGATAGAGATGATAGAGAGAGATGATAGATAGATGTTAGATAGATAGATAGATAGATAGAGATGATAGAGAGAGAGATAGATAGATAGATAGATAGATAGATAGAGATAGATGAATAGAGAAATAAATAAAGCAATTATGGCATTAGCTTTTATGCTATGTTTAGAAATGATATTTAAAAGCTTTCAAGCAATAGAAAGGCACACTCAAGAGCCACTTAGAATTATTCTATATCCGGCACCCATTATTATTTTGTTCTTGTGCCCAAGCTGAGTAACTTAGATGGTTCCCCATCTACATAATACCATCTTCCATTTAATGGCCTCCAATAAACTTACCTGCTAATCTAGAAACACTGCTAATCCTCTCCCCTCCCCACTATTCTGTTTCTGATAGAGCAACTCATAGAACATTTCCCTCTTAGGCAACATGGCTCAAACCCTTTTAGTACTGGCATGCCCCTACACCCCAAAACCACTTGTCAAAGGTGTACCCACCTTTTAAGACACAACTTAGATCAACCCTATCCAATAGCTTTACTCACTTTTATTGCTCTTCACTCTCTCTCCCAGTAGTGTCTACGCTAATGTCACTGTTAATAACATTGCATTTGAGAATCATTCTGGCGTTTGTGAGAATGACAGAATCTAAGCCAAGGAGCTGAGTGTCACACACACACACACACACACACACACACACACACACACACACACACCAGCACCTCTCTTATTCATGTCTCAGGTGAAATGAAGCAATCAGTCCCTATATAAGAAGAAGGTAGTCTGGGCAGGTGAAACAAGAAACAACGAAAACAGTAGAAAACTGTAGCTTCACAACTCATACAGCTAGAACAACCTAAAGGGCAACTACGAAACGTCATTCTGAGTGCACTCGTATTTGTGTTTCTCTAAGACAACGCATCCTATTTATCTGTACTATACTGATGACACATCTCGACTAGCTAGACGCACAAGGACGTGTCAACTGCTAAAGTGGAAAGCTGACGAGAACTCTCCTGCCTGAAAGGCTCTGAGAGACATACGCTGACTGACTTATTCTCTTAAAGGTCCCAACCCTACATTTCACTCCCAACAGGGGCTTTTTACCGGTGAGTAGCCTCGACCAGAACTGAGTGAGGGTTTCGTCAGGCCTGATCCCTGAGTGCAAGAAACAGCAACACTTGCTGGACAAGCCACCCCACACATTACCTTAGAGACCTGCAGTGGCTATTCCTGGTTGTCAACTTGACTATATCCGGAATGAACTGCAATCCAGAATTGGAAGGCTCACCTGTGATCCTCATCTCGAGGCTGGGAGATATGTGTTTCTGACCTGGATCTTGGCATGGAGATCTTGAAGCAAAGTGACTATGAGTCCCAGGAGAGTGGGGCAAGGAGATCTCTGAGTTCAAGGTCATCTGGGACAAAGCAAGTCCCAGCTCTAGGAGTGGTGGTTCACACCTTTAATCTGGGACACACCTTCTGCTGAAGACCTACATAAGGTCACTGGAAGAAGGAAGAGGTTCTCTTCTTCACCTGCCTGCCTTATGTGACTGAACCACTGCTAGATCTTTGGACTTCTATTCACAGCTGCTGCTGACCACTGTTGGGAGCTGAACTACAGACTGTAAGTCATCGACAAATTCCCTTCCTCTACAGAGACTACCCACAAGTCCTGTGACTCTAGAGAATCCTGACTAATATAAGACCCTAAGTCCCGTAAGGAGGTTCAGATGTTGGGAGGTAAAGAAAGCCTATCTGAGCTGGTAGGGTGGCTCAGTAGTTGAAGGTGCTTGCTGCCAAGGTCGGGAATCTGAGTTCAGTCCCTGGAACTCTCATGGTGGAAGAAGTTAACCAACTTCCATGGGTTGCCCTCTGATCTCCACCTAGGTATGTGCGTGTGCACATGCAAACATGCATGCTCACACACAGATGCATAAATGAAAAATCTACCCATACCTGTTGAGAGGGTCTATGGGAGACAAACATCACAAATATGCAAGCAGCATAAATCAGCCGAACAGTCAATCTAAGGATACATTGAGAGATGGGTGAGGTGGAAGAGAAGAGACTTACAATCACTGCGGACAGAGAGGCTGGCTGTTATGCTTCTGTTTCTCCTACTCGTTAGTACCCAGAGCAGGAAGTAGGCTATAGGTGCCTTGTTTTGCATGCACCCCACGAGTGGGAGGGGCCGAGATTGTCTGAGCCCTGCTTGAATTCAGTAAGATTCCTTTTGTAGAGTGTAGCCTACATAACCCAATGGGTAAGGATGATTTGTCCTCACTGGAAATCTAAATCATGACAGAAACAACTTACAGAAGTAGGTATGTTCTCTGCCTGGCCCATCAGTCCGTCACAGCCAGAACGGCAGCTGATGCGGCTCCCTCTAAGGCAGGAGAAGCTTGGGGCACAACTTACATCTCAGCCAATCAAGAAGCATAGCATCCAGGCCAGAACCAGGGGGCGGGGCATCGTCTTAAAAGTCCAACCTCCAGTGACCCACTTTCTCCATCCAATCTCCGCCTCATAAAGGTTCCACAACGCCCTTCCCCTACAAAAAAAAAAAAAAACAAACAAACAAAAACAAACAAACAAAAAAACAGCACCAACAATTGGATGCCAAGTGTTCAGGTACATTCGCCCATGAGATACATTCTACATTCTCCGACAGTGACAATGTATCAAATGTTCTGGATTTACTAGTAACCATCTGTAACATAGTAGCTAAATCTCAGGCCAGGCTGCCCCTTGGCTTAGTTTCTCCCACTTCTAGAATGCGGATAAATCATTCCTCATGAACGATAATGTGACAGTTCATGAGACTTTTATCAACGAGGAGTGATGCTGGCTAGGGTTCTGCTGTCTGCATTTGTGCCCTCACTGGGCGCACTGGTCAGTTCTTGTGGACACACACTGGAGCCATTTAGGAAAGAACCTCAATAAAGGAATTACCTCCATCAGATTGGCCTGTGGAGGCATTTCCTTGATCTAATTAATGATCAATTAACTAATAAAGAACAATTTAATGATTGTCGAGGGAGGGCTCAGCCCACTGTGGGCAGTGCCTCCCCTGAATAGCAGTTCTAGGTTTTGTAAGAAAGCAGGCTGAGTAAAGCCACAGGAAGCCAGCCAGTCAGCCAGCAACATTTCTCTAGGGCTTCAGTTCTGCTTAGGTTCCTACTTCCACTCTCCTGTCCTGCTTGAGTCTCTCTGCCTTGGCTTCTCTCAGCGATAGACTGTGACCAAATAAACTATTTATTCCCCAAGTCTTATTAACGGAAAGCAAGCTAGACCCTTGGATGGCAGGTAGATGGCCAGCGTATCTGAGTCATCAAAATCCTTCTTTTCATGGAAATGTCATGGTGTAATGTCATAGCCTTTAGATATTTAATTTTGATCCTCAGATATATAATTCATTCAAACAGAAAAGCTTGAAACCCTTCAGTAATGTACCTGCTGCCTGTGTTTTCATTTAAGTATTTTTTTTCCAAGTCAGAGTATGTAGCCCTCTCATAATTCTCTTTCAAGAATAAGGAGGAGTCTCAGTCCATTTCTGTGTTCATTTATCTCAGGCATTACACGAGACTGACACTTTTTTCTGGATGAGCTCAGAGCGCCTGGTTCAGAAAGAGAAAGAACATCGTGCCAGAAAAGATTAAAGTAAAACTGGAAAGATCCTGTCCTACATATGACAGAGGCAGCCTAGGGAATCCGCCGGGCTCTGATTTTATTTCGCTCTTGAGCTAAGGAATTATAGACGCTTGCAATTCTCTCAGCACAATATGGTGCAAGATAATTACAGAGAGAGTGCAGGGCGTTCAGCCTGTGAGAGCTTATGTTGGTTCCTAAAGAATCGGGTCACACTTGTACCCTGGATTCATAGGTGTGTGTGTGTGTGTGTGTGTGTGTGTGTGTGTGTGTATGCACTCACGTCTCACACAGAAGGCTTTGTGAACATAGAAACTTCTGATACTGACTGACCACAGATTCTGAAAAAGGATGAGGATGAGGTGGGGTATGGGCACCCCAGCCTGCATATGATCGCTTCTCTTACTCCTTCATTTAAACATTCATTTGTTGGTTCTTTTATGGAACGAGTGTTTAATGGTATGTGTGCGTGTCTGCCACATGCTTACAATGCCTATGGTAACCAGGAGAGTTACAGCTAGCTGTAAGATGTGTACTGTGGGGGTGGGTGGAGGGTCTAACACCCGTTTTGTTCACAAATAACTACAAGCATTTCTGTGCCTTCTCTAGTCTGTTTTACCTCCTGAATAAAGACACAGAGACCTGGTATTTTTATTATTAGCAAGCCTAGGCTGGACAGGTTTTGAGCTATTCTAACCTGAATAGGCTGGTATTACCAGACAAATGCCCCGTTAGCTGCCATCTGGTCTTGCCCTGGCTCGCTCTGGTCCATGTGTGTCTTCCTGGCTGCTCTGTTGTCTCATAGCGAATCCTGTTTTCTCTCTGTGGTTTCTCCATCCTTCTCCTCATGGTCCCTCTCCACACTCCTCTCTCTCTGGACAGTCTAGGACCCTCCCCGCCTGACTAGGATTGGAAGTCCCACCCTATTCTCTTCTGCCCAGCTAATTGGCTGGCCTGCTCTTTTGTTAACCAATCAAACGAGATAGGAAACAATTTTTATACAACATAAACACCAGAGACGGTTGGCCACGCCATCATCCAAACTGCAACCAGATGTCTGGACGGAGAAATCAGCATCTGAAGACACAGTGCACGAAACCATCCCCCAACACTATTCAGACGCTGGGATCTGGTGACGGTCTTCCGAAAGAGCAGCATAAGCTCTCGACTGCTGAGCCATCTCTCCAGCCCGATTCTCTAACTCCTGATCCTACTGAAAAAAACATGGAGGTCCAGTGACATTTCCAGGGAGTGTTTCTAAGGTTCCATCTCCACCTACCCCTCCCCCCTCAGAAAGTTCAGACTCCATTCACCCCTTCCAGAAAGAACTTAGAATCTCTAGATGGTGTCCCCAGCAAGTTCTCTTGATTTCTACAAAGGACTTAATACTCAGTCCTGTTGAAAGAGAGGAGATCAGAAGAGAAATGCAGGTGACTTTTATCAATAGTGAGGAGTAACACTGATAGAGTACCACTGTTTGTATTAGTACCCGACTGTGTGCTTGATAATCAGTCCAACAGCAAACAGGTCCGTCCAAACATCTCTGAAGACCTCCTTCCAGTCCTAGATAAATTCTGTTTCGTTAGCTACACCAGGACCCAGTTCAACTCTGGCAAGAAGCCTGGCACAGAGAGAAGAGTCAAACCTTTGCAGATGACAGGCCCAGAAGGAAATACCCACGACCCGGTGTTAGCTGTGATACTGAATCCTGTGTGTGACTTTTCCAAGTCCGATGTTACTTACAGACACTCCCAATTGGGAACCTAGAAGAATTTTTTATTTTATCAAATACTTAAATTTAATTTTTTTTCCACTGCAGAGCAAATCTCAATTTATTCAATTCTTTGTTAAGCCCAGGAGAGAGATACTGAGCCATAGATGAGGCTGAGAGAGACAGCGCTGTTTACCAGACACTCATGCTGCAGCCACGTGAATTCTGGCTACTGAATCCTTGCTAAGTACCATTTTAGGTTGTCCTGAATAAACAACCGAGGAGGATTTTTCTGTTCCTTTGTTCTGCTTTGTTTTTGATGGATTGGTCTTCTTTGGTTTTGTTTTGATACAATGTCTCTCACTGGCCTGGAACTCAAGTCTGCCAGGCCTGCTCTCCAGGAGGGGAGCCACCTGACTCTACCCCACGCCCCAAAACCAGGATTAGAAGCAGATGCAGACACGATCACACTCCACGTTTTTAAAACATGGGTTCTCTGGGTCAAACTCCGGTCCTTATGCTTAAACCACGATCAGGTAATGACGGAGCCATCTCCGGAGTCCGCCAAGCTTGTTCGTTTAATTTTGAAGAGCTTTTTAAGAAGGATCCACCATTTTGTTATGGAAAATTTCAAACACACAATCATCATGGTCCTTCACCACCTCTGTCTCCTTTAGTTAGATCCTCATGTCATGTGCAATGCCTTTAAGGTTCACACGATACATGTCGTTTATTTCACTGACTTTCCCCGCCAGCCTTGAAGGCAGGCAGTGTGGCTGCTGCTACACCTCCCCTGCGACGGCCGCATGGAGCATAGAAGATTTAAAGGATTTGCCACATGGGAGTCGAGACTAAAGTTCAGTGGTAGAGTGTCTACCATGTGCAAGGTCCTAAGTTCAGTCCCCTGTACATGCTCACATGTACACTTGCATGCACGCACATGCATACACACACGTGCGCACACACACACACATGCATGCACACACACACACACACACAAAGAAGTAAATGATGAAATATATAGAAATACCCAATGTAAACTGGGTATATCAACCACACACTTGGGCAGGCCCTGCGTGCACGCACATACACATACATGCACACACACACACACACACACACTTTTGCCTTTTTTGTCACTTTTTTTTTGTTTGGATTTTGATTTTTTTTTTGGTGGGGTTTTTGTTTGTGTGTTTGTTTTGATGAATTCATTTGAGACAGGGAGAGAGAGCTAGAGACAGACAGACAGACAGACATAGAAATAAAGAAAGAACATGAACTTAGGTGGTGGGATGGATCTAGGAGGAGTTGGGAAAGGAGAAATAATACGATCAAAATATATTGTATGAAATTAAAAAAAAAGTTCGTGGGCCTGAGCAAATAGCTCAGTCAGGGAAGTGCACATCACACAAGAACAAAGATTCTTGACGCCCAGGTAAAGAGCCAGGTACAGCCTCACACACCTGTAATCCCGGTGCTGGGGAGGCAGTGACAAGAGGCTCCCTTCGGCTTGTAGGCCAGTCAGGCTAACCTAACTGGAGCGCTTCAGGGTTAGCAAGGGACTCGAGTTTAGTCTCAAAGAAATAAGGTGGAGAAATGTGATGTAATGAATGACAAATGTCCCCCCACAGTCTAGGGCCTTAGAGTGTCTGGTCCTCCTTTGGTGGCCCTGTTTGGGAAGGCTTAGGAGGTGTGGCCTTACTGTGGGGGGTGGAAGATGACAGCGTAAAGACTCGCACCATTTCCAGTTCTCTCTCTTGGTTTAGTCCTTTGAGGTGTGAGCTCTCAGATTCCAGCTCTGACCTCCATGACTGCCGCCTGCTGTCCCTACCATTATGGACTCTAACCTGCTGAACCTGTAAGCCCCAAATAAGCTTTCTTCTGTCTACATTCCTGTTGGTCACGTTGTCTATCATAGCAATAGAAGGCTAAGTAGGACAAGAAGTGATTGAGGACCACACCTGACCTGCACACACCCGTTCACACCCAAACATTAATAATAATTACTACTACTAATAGTAATAATAATAATAATTTGTATATGGTCACTTAGAATGATTGCCTCACAAAAGATTACCTTCCTGAACCCTACCACAGGGGATGCTTGAGTGGCTTCGTATGTGGAATGATGAGCTTGGAATCAAGAGATCAAAATTCTAAGTTCATTTTTATTATTAACTGGAGAGGTATTTCTCTTTAGTTAAAAAAAAAAGCCAAATCATATGAAACTCAGCGCTTTCTGTGGCCTCAGATGACATCCAGTCACACTCAGAGGAAATCCGCAGTGTCCTAGCTCAATAAGCTTTGGTTTCTCGGGCTGAAATCTCTTGTTTAGATATTCCACAGCAAAGATTTAGAAATGGAAATGAAGTCACGTGACGTTGTTGTTATTCTCTTCTCGGAGCCTCTGTGACCCGCATCTAAAGGGAATGTCCTGACCCTCATCCTCTCTGAAAAATTGAGATTCAGGATGGGAAGTCACAAAGGATGCCTTCGGCCACTGCAGGGTTGTGACTCTCTTTATGGGACTGGAGCCGATCGTTATTAACAACGGTGGGAAGTTACGTGCTGATCTCACAGCTGACGTGAAGGCTCCTCAAATCCACCCTGCTACTGTTAAACCGAAGCAAGCTTCCAATCAAATCAAGTAAGCCAGCAAACGGACTAGTCATAAAGGGTTCTGAGGGGCCACAGGAAGCAATTTAGGAAGATCCTCAGAGCATTTGTGCGCAGGGCAAGGAACGCTCTACAACCAGCTTACAAAAATCAAGTTGTAGGTACTGCTAAGCGCCTGTTCCACACAACACTAACCCCAGGATGGACTGGAACTAGAAATTCTGGATGCCTTACAGAAGCCAGGCAGCTCTGGATCTCTCTCTCTCACATTTCCTGGTCCCCACGACATGACTCCAAGGTCAACCTTGTTTTGCCAACTGCTGTCTCTCTTCACTGTTCCACTTGCAAGGCCCCAGGCCTTGTCTAGAGGATCCTTCAGTTCCTCTAACAGCTAATTGCTCTTCTGTGGGGTGTTGGGAGTGCATATATGCCTGTGTGTGTGTGTGTGTGTGTGTCCGTGTCCATGTCCGTGTCTGTGTTTGTATATCTGTGTCTATGCAAAGGTCAGTGTTGGGTGTCTTTTTCAGTTACTCTACACTTTAATTCATTGTTGATGTTTATAGATCACTCTTTGTTCTTTGTAAATTTCGTGTAGGTGAACACTCATCATACTACATCGGCTCTTAACGTTCTTTCTACTCCTCCTTCTGCAATGTGCCCTGAGCCTTGCCAGGAAGCTTGGCTCGATATAGATGTCCCATTGAGGGCCGAGCATTCAGAAGTTACTTATTCTATGCAGTTATGAGTCTCTGCAATCACTACTGCCCAGTACAAAAGAAGCTTCTCTGGTCGATGTTGAAGACAATGCTCACTTAGGGACGGAATCGCTGGCACAGCTACGTTGAACTGAACGTCTCCCATCTCGCTGGTCCTGGCAGGCACCGTGAGGTGCTATGTGCAGAAAAGGTGAATGGAGGCCGTTGGTCTCTGCAGCCTCAGTGTTCTTTGGGCTTCCGGTGTGTGGGAAAGAAGGGAAATTGTAAGTCCCTTCCTGGTGTTTTCTTGCCCACCCCCATCCCCTATCCCCTCCTTTGCTGGTCCTGTGTGTTGGATGTGTAAAAGAAGTAGCATTTCCTTTGCAGTTTCTCTACTTTAAAAACCTTTCATTCAACCCAGACCTCACCAATCCAGCCAAACTAGCTGACCAGTCAGCCCTGGGGACCTAATAGTCCTTTCCTTCCCCAGCACTGGCATTATAGGTACATGCTGATGCATCTGGATTTTTATCTGGGTGTCGTCTTATTAATTCTTTGAGAATTTCAGCATTGTGTTTTCATCCCGTTCTCTCCCCACTCCTGCTCCTTGAAGAAGACCCACCCCAACCACCTTCGCTACCCACCCTACTTTATGTGTGTGTGTGTATGTGCATGTGTGTGTGCATGTGTATGTGCATGTGTATGTGCATGTGTATGTGCATGTGCATGTACATGCATGTGCATGCATTTGTATGCATGTGTATGTATATATGTGTGTGTTCGTGTGTGTGCATAGTGTGCATCTGTGTGTGTATATGTATGCGTGTGTGTGTACATGTGTGTATGTATGTGTGTGTGCCTGTGTGTATGTGTGTCCAATTTGTGCTAGGAGTAGGAATTCATTCCCACCTCCCCTCTTCAGGCTGGGATTTGGTCTGGCTTGAGCTTGCTCAGAGCTTGTAGATCTTGTCATGGTCACTGCGAGTTCATAAGGACAGCTGGCCCTCTATGTCCTGAAAATATCATTTCGTTATAGTCATTTACCACCTCTAGCTCTTCACCTCTTTATGTCCCCTCGCCTGCCAAGACCCCTGAGTCTTGGGAGGAGGGTATACAGTAGAGACGGCTCTTTAAGGATGAGCAGTCCACAATTATGCTCGACATCATGACCAGTCGTGGGTCTCTGTGTTCATGGCTATCCACTGCAAACAGATGCTTCTCTGGCGAGCTGAGAGAGGGTGGATCTCACACAGGGGTATGATGACACACCGTGACGAGTCCGTTTGATACTATTTCTTGCTTCAGTATTTATGTCTCAGTTTGCAGTTGCCATATCAGCACAGCTTAGGTCTAGCACATGGCTGAAGAATCTAACCCACCAGGAGTCAAGAGTCACACGAAACGTCAACAGGCCCAATCCAGTCAGATTGCTTTCTCCAACCGGAAGTGCTTTCGAAATGAAGAAAACGGAGTTAAATGATTACAACCGAAACAATGGCCTAGAATGGTGGCTCCTAAGGAAATCTGCCATGTTCGATTTCCCCTAAAATTGGAAGAACAATTTTGTTCATTGTTTTTAAAGGACAAGAAACATCAGAGGAGTAGATGATTAAGCGAGGGCGTTTTGGATAACCTACGCTATTAGGCAGAGTTTCTGGTTCCTACTCCCTGTGGACTCTCTGATTCAACTCTTTCCCTCCCCCAATAAATAGAATACAAAATAGTTTGTTCCCTAAGGGCCTTGGGAAAATGCCCTGATTTTCTCTGATGAAATCCTACCCTGGGCGTTGTTGGGAATTGTGAAGTCCTTTCTAAGAACCAAGAAGCTTTAGAATTCTGGGAAATGCTTTCTGTTAAACAAAGGTTACCTGTCTGACTGGCTTTCTGCCAACGACGTAAAGCCAGAAACATGGCCAACCTCAACGGTGGACTCTCAATTGCAGCCTGATTGTTCGAATCCACATACGGAGAACACGCAAGCACATCAACTTCAGAACAAATTTAGACACACGCAATACACAGTCATTTTAGAAAAAATGAAACAAAGCAATAATCGTACAATATGTCATAATCTAGGAAATTCCACACATCTTTTTATGTACATGTGAATACAGAGAATATTTTAATTAGCTTACATCGTGTTTCCTGTTTTGTCTTCCCCCCTATCCTTTCCAACTAGCAGAAGGATTTTGACCCTGGAATAATAGCTACCGTTTACCGGACATCTGGTCTGTAGTTTTCTATGTTCCTGAGCTGTTAGCTTATTTAACCACCATGGTCACTTCTTGGGGAGGAGCCAGTATGAAGATGAAGAGATCAAGGCACGGGGAAGGTGAGTGACTTTTTTTTTCTTTTTTTTTTCTTTTCTTTTTTTTCGGAGCTGGGGACCGAACCCAGGGCCTTGCGCTTCCTAGGCAAGCGCTCTACCACTGAGCTAAATCCCCAACCCCTGAGGAAGTCTTCATCACACTGTTACACCTCCCTACTTTACCTTGTGTTTGAGAATCGTTCTTTCCCACCACAGAGCCTTGGGGGCTGAGAAGGGGGCAGGTGCTGGGAAATGCGCAGGCGCACTAGGGAGAGGAGAAGACCTGAAGCGGATAGGGCTGTCCTGTATCAAGTGGCGTTCATTCTCAGCCACCCAGCGAGATGTGAGTAAGGGTAGGGGCACGGCCTTCAGGAAGATTTTAACTTGCAACACTTTGATTGTTTGCTTACTATGTAAGCCCAGCTCCCTCAGGTTAATTATGTTTACAGACACTTTCTTTAATGTTTGCCTAGTAAGGAAGAGCATCGTGTGTGGTGATGGGATTTAACAAACCGGGCTCTGAGAAATGACTAATTTTCCACAAGTTTTACCACCCCACCCCCACCGCACACACACACACAAATGACACTGTCTTGTTTTGCTCGTTGGCCCTTTTCTCCAGTGTCTGGATCACTGTGTACTGGATTTCCTTCTGCTAGTTGGAAAGGATAGGTGGGAAGACAAAACAGGAAACACGATTACTGTCCAGTATCTGAATGTAACTGCTGCTGTGCGTGTATGTAGGGATGTAGACAAGCCTGAGCTACTCAGTAAGACGATGTCTCTAAATAAAGAATAAACAAACCTACCCAGTGGCTGAAAGCAACCACATGTCACAGGACACACAATAGATGACATAGAAGGAATATATTGTTAACCGTGTGAATGCAAGTGTAATAAAAATTATAAATAATAAAATGTCCGTTATAGTGTCTTAGTGTTACATGGAGGCTTTCTCAATGAACAAGCGTATAAAGTAGAAGAAAACATGGTACAAGCTTTAGAGCTTCTTAATCTTTTGGCCTGACTCCGTAAAGGTGCTATTGGCTTGAGGAATTTCACGTCCTTCATCACTTCCCTCAGATACTTATGTGGTTGTTGAAGTATTCTTTTCTATCCGTGTGGTTTTGTTTACCAAGCGGGTTGCAGAGTAAAGTAAAAATGAGGTCCAGAAATGCACTTCTAATGTGTTAAACAGTTAGTGTTCTAGTTGGCTTTCTGTGGCCATGATAAACACCATGACCAAAAGCAACTTGAGGAGGAAAGGGTTTATTAAATCTTACAGGTTGCGGTCTATCATCCAGGCAAGAGGCAAGCCAGGGCAAAGGGCTCAAGGCAGGAGCTTGAAGCAGAAACCACAGAGAAATACTGCTGCCTAGATTACTTCCTCTGGCTTTCTCAGCTACCTTACTATACATCCTAGGTCCACTTGCCTAGGAATGGCACCACCCACAGTGGGCTGGGCCCTTTTCCATCAATCAACACTCAAGAAAATGATACCCATAGACAGGACCTTAGACAAATGTGGTGGAGGCAACTCTCCAACTAAAATTCCTTTCTCCCAGGGGTGTCTAGGTTTGTGTCAGATCGATAAAAACGGACTACGACCATTGTTCTAACACGCACTGGTAATGGCTCGAGGGAAGAAAGTTAAACTAAGTAGACACTGATTTAACCAAAGCACTTCCTTTACATTAAAATGCTCAAAATGTAAGCTCCTAATAAACCTGAGGAAAGAGTCGAGATGGAGTTTAGGTGGCAGGGCGCTTGTTTGGCATGTTAAATAAGTTACCCACTGAAGAGTTTATTAAATAAAATAAACTATGTCTAAAAGAATAGTGCGAAGGAGGAAACACACCGAAGGAAGGTAGATGAGAACAAAGAATTGGAGCAAAGAACAACAAAACGCCAGAAAAACAAAACATCAATCCAGAGAAGGAAATCAGAATGAAGAAACATAAGTTATATTTTTAACTATGACTATGATTAACTGTTTAGTCATAGAAGTTGAGGTTTAATAAAGTTCGGACTATAACATCATTTAGTGAGATGGAATGCTATGGCCTAGTATATCAGAAAACTAACAAATTTGAGCCAAGAAACATCAGTAGCACAGGCTTAGAACATTGGCTTGAAACATAGCCAGACCAGCGTTTGACGTGGTGTCTGTGTGTTTGGGATTTTTTTTGTGTACTAAACAGCATTGTGTTGACATCAAAAGCCAGCAGAAGTATAAAACCGTGAGTGTTTTCAAGGTTGATGTTAATATCAAACTATTGCACAATGATTAAGTCATCAAAAAATTAATAATGGCGACGGACGTTAAACATGAGACAGTTGATGGTGTTCACCTCTGTAGAACCTTCTGCCTACTCTTACGGTAATCTACATTCTTTCCAACTGCCCAGGAAATATTTTCAAAGACTGAGCACATTCCAGGCTATAAAGGATGTTTCAATGAATAGTTTCAAAGCCACATAGATGATAATCTCCGATAATAATATGTAGCAATATAGGAACCGAATTCCAGAGAGAGAGAAGAGACAGTAGAAAGAGGATGAAGATGATGAAAGAGAAAATGTTGAGAGAAGAGGGGAGGGGAAAAAACTCTTTATGGGTAAGAAAGGAAACCACGGTGGAAATTATGAACAACGCACATTTGATTCGATTCGTGCGGTCATCTCTGGTAGCACAGGAAAAGCTAGGCAGTGGTTTCCGAAACCAAAGCTGCCCGTTAACTCTGATAGTTAACTCTGCTGGCACAGGACTCTCCCCTGCTCTCAGATGTGGACAGAGTTTTAAGCTAAAGAAGGCAGTCTTCAAACTTCAGACCCCTCCGAATCCGAAGAACGAAAGCAAAAGCAGGGCTGTGCGTTTGTGGCACACCCATTCTACGGTCGACCAAGGGAAACACTTCCCTCAGAGGTCGCGCTATAGAACACGGCAAGGGAAGTGTGCAGAAAGGTTGCACAGAGCTGGCATCTGTCCTCTGGCGCCCCCTTCTGCGGAACCCTGGGGATGACATTGCCAACGCCCTTCCCACAGCATCACAATGTTAACATTCCAAAGGCGTCTAGAGCCTCGGAGTCAGGATCGAGGATGCCAGAGAAAGAATGGAGAGCGATCTCCACAAATCCTGGGGTTTTGTGTAAAGGCAACGGCTAAGAAGGAAGGAAATAGCAAAGCCCCTGCCAACACTGTCGAGTCTGGAAACCATCCTGGGAATGTCCCATTTCAGTAATTGGAAGAACGACCAAATGAGCGAGAGTGTGACGCCCCATGACAGCATCAGGTAATTGCACATCTCTCTCTCTTTTGCTTTGTGTTGAGCAAAGCATGGGTACCACAGACTCCCTGAGGGGGAAGGTTCGGTCAGTCAGCCAACCAGTGTTTTTAACCCAAAGAGGACACATCACTAAAAGGATGCTTTTGTTTCGTAGATAGAAATTTGTCTCTTTGTATTAATTTCCTTTCGTGCCATTGTATTGGAAAAAATTACTTGGTGAGCGGAAGCAGTAGTGATTATGGTCAACAGAACCTACCTGCCCCAACCTGTTACATTGATTCCGCGGCCCAAAATGAAGGTCCAGGAAAGGATCGACCTTGTGAGAGAATCCAAAAACGGAGTCAAAATTTACACAAAACACTCACACATTTCCCCCAGAAGATGAAATTCATTAGAATTGTGTTTCAGACAAGGATTCTTTAAGTAGTTCCATCTGGCCTAGAACTCACGATGCTGAACAGACAGGCCTAGAACTGACAGAGATTCTCTTGCCTCTGCCTCATGAACACTGGGATTGAAGGCAGATTCCAGAACCCCTGGCTCATTGTTCCTTTATAATGTCACTACTCTCTTCCCCTGGAGCCTCCACCGATTCTAATAGTGGAGAAGATCTAATTGTCAATGGAGGCTTAATTATGATGCCCCTGTTACAAACAGCTCGCTCATACTTAAACTCAAAGTTCATCAAGAAGATAGATACTAAATTCAAAGAGTGAAACTTTCCCTCTCAGAAGTCACTTTGCCCATTCCTCTTTCTAAACACAGGCAGAGAAAAAAAACAACTAAGGGAACCCTCCATAGAATAGGGAAAGGGACTAGAAAACATTGCTTAGCGGAGAAGGAGGAAGAGAAATTCTGGGTAGGTACAACCAGTCACTTATAAAACACTGTAAGCCCCCAGTCTACCAGGTGAAAAGGAAAGTAGAAATGCACTGTCGCAATGGTCCTTGGAGCCTTTTGTGTCCCTGGCTAAAGATTGCCCTTGTCCCTAAACACCTGACTAGTGTTTGTTGGAGTTTAGCTGTTCCTGCTGTTCTTTGAGTCATCTGTCATCTGCGTCATCTGCTGCTAAAGTCCAAGACCCCTGTGGTCTTCCCATCACTCAGACCCTTGCTCTTTGTGCCCTCTGGCTTCCTTGCCCTGGTCCTAAGCCTATGCCAGGACTGTTGTTCTCTAATGACCTCTAATAAAGACAGAAGGAGATCCAGACCATGAGGAACCCTTCTTAGCCATGATGGACATAGTGGGGATGTTCGGAAAGACTGACTCTTCTTGGAGACTCTTGAGTTTTTAATGTATCATCAATCTCTGTCCCACATTTGCTTAAGGGCGATAGAGGGAAGAAGTTCATAGTCATTCTTCAATGACCAGTTGTACCCTCTCAGAATCTCTCTGCTTCCTCCCTCTTCCCTCCTCTCTCCTCCCTCCTCCCTTGGTAATATTTTCTGCTTCTTCCTCTCTACCAGAAATTCCCATCGGTCATTTTCTCTGCTTGCTTTATACAGTAACATTGATCCTACAGGATCTAGCTGGACTCCTCACATATTTTTTAAAGACTCTAGATTTTTGGAAAATCACTTCCTTTCTCCATTGCGGCTTACTTCTGGAATACCTTGTGGATTCAAAATACCATCTTGAGATTTACAACTTTAAACCTGACTCCTTTTTTTTTTTCACTTCCTACTTTAGCCATCCTAATTTTTTCAATGTCTTTGAACACTTCATCCCTTTTCATTTACTCAGAATAGGATATTTCGTGACAGGTGTAATGGAACACAGTCCACTTCTAATCCCAGTACTTGGGAAGCTGGGGTAGATGAGATCATGGGTTCAAAGACAGGCAGGGATATGAAAAAAAGAGGGGAATGGGGAAGGAAGGGAGAAAGAATATGGAAAGGAAAAGAGAAGGAAAGGGAAATGCGACAGAGAAATCAAGCTAAATCAAAACACAATACCATAGAAATGTAGGAAGACTGCAAGAAACTGATTGACTAAGTCATTGTTGTTAGAAACCCAAGGCCCAAGGCCTGCCGAACTCAGGGAATGGGCATCGAACTCAGGAGTATGCAGAGAGGAAGGATAACCTTCAGTTAAGGTCCTAAGGATCCCAAGCCCTCTTCTCAGATTAGAATATAAACACCAGCATCATTGCCTTTTTTAAAGCATCTTTTGAGAGCCCACTAGAGTAGCCCATTAGCCCAACTTAGCTGGATGCTAGAGACAAGTCAGTGTTTATCTATGTACAGTTGTCCCTGGGAGCCTGGTTCATGCATCAATGCTCAAGACCCATATATATGATGTAAGCATTTCATTTTTGCAGAGTATGGCAATCAATACAGAGGCCAACCACTGGCTAGGGGGCAGAGGATGAGTAATTATGAAATGGTCAGTCTGCACGAATAAGTTATCTATAGTGGGCCCCCTCTACACGTAGCTCAGGGACTATTGCATAGGAGTCCACAGAAAGATGGTAAGAGCCAGAGATTAGGGAGACTTCTGGAAACCCATGTCTTCTGGACACACCAAAGCCATTGTAATCACTGGCCCACAGCAGCCATGCCTACTGGCATAAGATCTGTATAAGATCAAACCTACCAATTCTAACATAGATGGGGAGGAGACTCGTGAAGTCCCACCCTTAGCTGAGAAGCTTTGGCAGTTGAAGACTGCTAAGAGAGGGAGAGTCAGTTTCCTTCAGGGAACTGGTCTTTGTTGGGTTGGCCATGCTCCAGTGGGTGGACCAACACCCATGCTCACAAGGACAGTAGGAATTGAACTCAGAGGACTGTGAAGAACAGTCATGAAGTTGGGAAACGAGTGCGGTAAGATATCTGTGTTGAGCTGGAGGGGGAATTGATATGAACAAAACATATTGTAAACTCATGAAATCGACAAAGAATAGACTTAAAAACAGGGGGAAACACCTGGTGTAGCATTTGCATGCCACCTCTGCACACTCAGTCATCCTGACACAACAGAAATCATTGTTATGCTGCATTTAGGTGATGACGGCACAGAAAGTAAGTCCACCCATGTGCAGGACCTATGCCTTCTTCCCTCTGAAGCCTTTCAATCCACAGCCGTTTGAACCTACGGTTACAGAACTCTTGAATGTGGAGAGAAATATCCGGGGTTTAGACCATGAGTTAGAATGACCCAACAGGTCTCAGCAAATAGCAGCTCCGTGTACTTAGCCACTGTTGTGAAACTTAAGAGAAGCTGTGTATTTGGTGAGTGCATTGCATATATGTGTGCTGTGGTATATTCGTGTGTACAACTTTATTTCTGTGTCCACGTGCAGAGAGATGCATGCACACATATGTGCATGTGGAGGTCAGAAGCTGTATTAGTCAGGGTTCTCTAGAGTCACAGAACTTATGAAATGTCTGTATATTAAGGGAATGTGTTGTGATGACTTACAGTCTGTTGTCCAACCCACCCAACAATGAGCAGCTGTGGATAGGAAGTCCAAGAGTCCAGTAGTTCCTCAGTCCCACAAGGCTGGTTGTTTCAGATGGACTGCTGTAGAAGTAGGTTCCAACAGATGAGCTGGCAAGAAAACGCAAACAGAAGAAGAGCAAACCTTCCTTCTTTTAATGTCCTTATGTAGGTCTCCAGCAGATGTGGCCCAGATTAAAGGTGTGTTACATCATGCCTGGATATAGGACTTGCTTTGTCCCAGGCTGATCTTGAACTCGGAGATCTCCTTGCCTTAGTCTCCTGGGATTAAAGGTGTGTACTCCCTTGACTGGGCCTAAGCTTTTCATGACCACTATACCTCAAAATCTCCATGCCAAGATCCAGATCAGAAACTTGTGTCTTCCAGCCTTAAGATCTGGATCACAGGTGTGCCTTCCAGATATAGTCAAGTTGACAACCAGGAATGGTCATTACAGAAGTCAATGTCAGATGTCTCTTCATATCTTAATTCTCCACCTTATTTTATAAGACAGAGCTTCTCTCTTGTATCAAATCCACTGAAAGTTGGGTTGGCCATTGAGCTCTGGGTATACACTTGTCTCCACCTATAGGATTACAGGGGGGATCAAAATTCAGACCCTCGTGCCTCATGGCAACTGCACCATGTCCGAAGCCCCAGGAAACATTAATTCCTCACTGTCTTACCCCACTGAACCATTGGTAAATCTTTCAGAAACTACTTCCAAACTCATTGTCAGTACCTCCCTCTGTGTTGCCTAGACTATGCAGCCCAGCACAGTGGGCCACTGTGGGTTGCCCTGGTGATGTTTGTATTTTGATGCTAATTCCACTTCCCCAAGAGGGGCTGCCTCGGAGGAGGAGTGAATCACACACTCAGGTGACTTCATTGGGACCTTCTCCCCATTTTAACTCAAAATAAAGGTTAGAGCCAGTGACTGGGTAGGGGGAGGGAAGGTGAAGCTGAAGAGTTGGGGGAAAAGAGAGGAGGAGAGAGGGGAAGGACGGAGGAATGGAGGCGGAAGGAAGATGGAGATGAAGTACATGGCCTGGGAAAACCGCAAGTTATAAGAGATCTCATAGCTGGGGAATAGAGTAGTGTAATGGTGGATCTGCCCAATGTAGGCACACAGCTTGTATTCATATTATTTGAATTGTGTTTTCATTGCACGGGTTTTCTGGGTTGGAGAATTTACGAACAGCGATCCACCTCCTCCAAGAGAATATATGTCCTTCTCCTACTTCTCCAAGAGCTCATGATAGATCTGTTACTAGGAAGGTCACTTTGATGCCCATCACTTAGGAAGACTTTCTGGTGGTACGAGTGGCTAGTCTCTGTCCCTCCTGGCAAATCTGTTCAAGTTGGTTACTTTATCTTCATAAGATCCTTCTGGTGGCAAACAATATTACCATCCCCAGGTGACAGATAGGCCATCTAAGGCAAAAAAAAAAAAAAAAAAAAAAAACCTCAGGAGCCAAGGAGAGATGACAAAGGAATATGTCTATGAATTAGTGAAAGGTCTAAGACTGAAACCAAATTATCTGAGCCGGGTATGGAGTGGGGGAGGGAAGAGAAACCTGAGGAAAGATGGCCTTCAAAGTCATGGCTAAGCACAGCCTGGAACTTGCCAAGAAGGGTAGGGTAGGGTGTCTGACCAGTGAACTTCAGGGATAAAACCCAGGTTCTCTCAGGCTTGCAAGGCAAGCACTTTACCAACTAAAGTTATCTCCCTCTCCCATCCCCATGATAGTGGCTCTCCAAGAAGCCCATGATAAGCTTCAAACTGAGGCTACTCCTGCCTCACCCTCCTGACTCTCTCCTGGGTGCTGGTATTGCAAACATGCTTCATCCATGCCTGTAATCTACCCACCTATCCATGCCCATCCACCCTTAATTGTTTAATTTTCAATTTTTAATTGAATTTGAAAGCTGGATGAGTGCAACCTGCCAGGAATTTCCGGTTTACAGCCATTGCTGACTATAGTAGAGAGACTCCCCCATCACTTCAACACCCTCCACTCGTGGCATCAGGGCTACCAATAGCCCTTCCAGGGTTCCAAACTCAGAACGTACTTGCCAGCAAGCTGGCAGCCATGTCTGCAAACTCAATGGCTATAATATTATGATGGACGGAATAGGCTTGGTGCTCCCCAGCAGGGATTAAATAGTGTGCTAAGCGCTTTCCATGAGTTATAGCAATTACCCTGCCGAATATCCCTGCAATTTGCATATCTATAATTATCTACATTTTACTGATGACAACACAGAATTCAAAGACGTGCAGTCACAAGCCTAGAGCTACAAAGCAGAGAACAGCAGAGCTAAGCACTGAACGCAAGCTTCTCTCACTCCAAACCTTAAGTGTTTTATACCAATCACAGAGAGCTGGGCCCCGCACAGTGCCAAGATAATAGATGCGTAAACCAGAAACCTCTGCAGCAAACCATTCTCCCAGGTCAGGTGCCTTGCCCTGTGTACACCTCAAAATTATGCATTCTGCTCTGTTGACGGCTGACCGACCATCCAAATATTATGCTTCCTAAAAGTACCCCGAACCCTGTCAGAAGAGCAAACAAAGCAGAGATAAGCAGAGCCAAGCACAGGACAGCGTGTCCTCGGAAGTGGGCAGGCTGGCAGGAGAGCAAACAGGCCAGTGAAATTTAATAGGAAGGCAGAGCTCTGCTGAATTATGCTACAAAGGGCTTTGGGGCTTTTCTCCTTCTGTGGAATACTTGCTTTATGAAGGAAAATTTCACTTTAAAGGGTAGGTTATTTTAAAACTCCCAGCTACGTGTCCTGAAACACCCAAGAACAATGCTAAATAAGTAAATTGTGCCATCTATTTTATTTATTCCCTTTTACTATTACTATTTGGTGGGGAGAGACAGAAAGATAGACAGACAGACAGGCTGTTCTCTCCTTCCACCATATGGCTCCCAGGGATCAAGCTCAGGGCCTCAGACTCTGCAGCAAGCTTGTTTATACCCGGGGCCATCTTGCTGGCTTGTTTTCTTCTCTTTTGAATCATCCTTGCTCTCTCTAGATGCTCTGGCTATCCCTTTTCTCACAGCTGTCGCTCTTCCAGTGCCTGCACATCCCCAAACCCCACTAGTTCAAAAGCAGTAACAAGATCTGGCCAGGCAAGCTGCAAGAAAGAGAAACCTACGACTGCACACTTCCACCCGTCTCATCGTTTGCTAAACGTATTGTCGATCCTCGCATCCCCTCCGATGCCCCAGACTAGGTGTCTCAAGCTCTGCGACCTGTTCTTCAAAACATTTCTAGCACGGTTTTGAGAGAGCTATGCCAATAAACGACAAGACTTGACATTCGAATGATGTGTTGCCAAAAGGTTTTACTTCTTCATAGCACGAGCAACAAGTTTCCCCGACTTACGAGTTCCTGTGTCTTCATCCTCCAGCTTCCTACGAAAACTCTCCTTAAGGGTTCTCCGTTACCTAGTAATACCAACAACCTCCACTACTCATCTCCAAGCACTAGCAATCAGGCTGGGGAGGTGGCTCAGTGGGTCAAGTGCTTGCCTTGGAAGCATGAAGACCTGAGTTTGGTCACCAGAACAGTGCTGTCACCCCCCCACACACACACTCCCCTTCCGGGGTAGTGACATTTGCATGCAATCCCAACACTGGCAAATTCAAAACAGTAGGATCCCTCGAACTCAGTAGTCAATCAGTCTAGCTTAACTGGCAAGTTTCCAGCCAATGAGAGATCGTGTCTCAAAGGAAGTGGGTGGAGTTCCTGAGGGTGACAAAGAAGGTTGTCCTCTGGCTTCTAAATGTACATGCATACGTAGAGACTTGTGCATCAGAACATATACATACATATGTAAAGAAATCCACTCGCCTCTCTCAATTCCCTCAGTCCAATGCACTAGCGAGTCTCATCAGTCCTGGCTCCAGAACCATCATCCATCCTCCCTTCTCTATCTCCTGTGGCACTGGTCCTGTGTGCTCTACTGTTGGCTGAATGCACGGCGTGCACGCACGCACACACACACACACACACACACACACACACACACACACACACACACACACACACACACACACACAGACACACAGACACACACACACACACACACACACACACACACACCACACCTCCCCTTCCTGTCTCCTCCCTTTCCTCTTCAATCTGTTCCTCAAAGGTCAGCCAGATTAACTTTCATAACATGAAAATCCCATCCTGGTGCTTTCCCTTGGTTTTCTTCGCCTTCAGACTAGGATCGGAACTCATAGTTATTACCCATGAGGCCTTGTGCCCGGCTCGGGCTTCTCTTTAGCCTCATCACGTGCTGCTTCCCATCTCGGCCACTCTGACCACAACGGCTTCTCTCTGTTCCTCGGATACCCTTCAACTCTGCTTCAAAGATTTTTTTTTTCTCCTGTACACACTTTGTGAAGCCCAGTTTCCATCTGGGTGGCTGCCATGAGCCTCAGGGATTCTGCTCTAAATTCTGTTGCCAGCGGGCCTTTTACAACCATCTAATTTCAGCTACTCCCTCGGCCTCTCTGGCACCCTCCATAAACTACAGTTACCTTCCTGATTTCTTTACTGACTTGATCCTGCCGTACCTCTAACAACTAGCATAGGTCCTGGGGCTGGGGAGCAGGGACCGGGGTTGGGGGGAGCGGCGGCAGAACAGATACCCCAAAATAAATAAATATGGCTGCATAAAGCCAATGAACAACATGTTCACCCTTCAATTAGAGCATACATTTGGGGGGCAGGGGGGTTACTACTTTGTATGTGCGATGTACAAGCCAGCAGCCACGTCAACTTATATTAATGATAATTTTTTTAAAAAAAGTATTAAGATTGCCGAAGATACTTTCTGATTACATCGAGGGGGTGATAATAAGCACGTTTAATTTCAAAGAGAAGAAATCTGGCCACATCCCGTTAGTTACTAGATTCTGGGGCCTTTTAAATATTATTATTTTCCATCAATATCTTATGAGAATAATTTTTAGGTGTCAGTAGTTGTTCTCTAGAAGAGCATCCCAGCTCCCCAGCAGTCCCTGAATGACTCCATTCCTCTTGACAAGGCCTTGCTTAATTGAGTCCTGCGGACTCAGACATATTTGCATATTTACCGAAGCCTCACGGAAGCTTTGTAAACAAGAATCTCGCAAGGTATGAGGAGCGCTTTCAGGGAAGACCCCTGGAGAAATACAGGATCACTTATTTATGGAGTATAGATTCCCTTGGTGTGCCAAAATATGCCTCAGGGTTGTCAGTTCAAGTGTCACAGCTTGCTAGAAAGGTTGAGGAATCCATCGAGTGGACACAGAGCAGATGTTTTCCTAAGCTTAACAATTTCGTTTTCCTTTGGGGGAAAAAAAAAATGCCTAGCTTCCCGCCACTGTGTTTACAGGAATTGCTTAAGTTGGGTCTTTGGAGAGAAACAAGAGACACATCAGAAGGGAATGTAGGCGTTGGAAACCACAATGATAGAAACGAGGTTCAAACCCATAAAAGAAAAAATGGTACAACTCTTAACATCTGGATGCTGGAGAAAAATGTCCCGTTGTCTGTCCAGTGTCCGTATAGATAGGTTAGAGACAGGTGAGGACAGGAGGGGCCATCCAGGAGTTTGTTATTTCTAAACCCACAACTAGGACAATGGTGTTCAAACTTAGTTTCTTTGGTTTGGGCAGAAAATAAATAATTAAAGCCAGCAGATAGCATTATCACTTAGTACTGCTGACGGACTAACCTCATAATACTGGAGAAAAGTTCTGAGCCCTGGTCCAACTGTGGAACACCCTAACTCAATCCTAAAAGTGTGTTTACTAATCTTAGGCAACCTGCACCCTTGACCAATCCCAAAACAGTCTGATCGCATCTCAGGACACCTTTAGCCAGTGAGAAAATACTCTGACTCAATCCCCAGGCACCCTTAATCAATCCCAGACACAATCTTCTCAGATAGAAATGCATTCCTGCATGACTGTGGATTTGGGGTGGTTCAAAAAAAAAAAAAAAAACAATGCAAGCCAGGCCTGGTAGTACAGGCCTGGTGATCTCAGCTACTCAGGAGACTGAAGGAAGACGATTCCAAGTTCAGTTACCTCGGTAAATTACCGAGACCCTGTATCAAAGTGAAAAAAAGGATTAAAAAGGCTGGTTGGGGTTGGGAATGAGGCTCTGTTAATAGAAGGCTTGCCTAATACACACTCATACACACACACACACACACACACACACTCAAACACACACTCACACATACACATGCACATGCACACGCACACACACACTCACACAATCACACACATTCACACACTCACACATACACAAACACACATACACTTACATACTCACACATACACAAACACACCCACACACACTCATACACTCACACATATACAAACATACCCACACACACTCACACACATACACACTCAGACACACACACATACACAAGCACATGCACACGCACACACATTCACACACTCACACAATCACACACATTCACACACACATACACAAACACACACATACACTTACATACTCACACATACACAAACACACCCACACACACTCACACACTCACATATACACAAACATACCCACACACACTCACACACACATACACACTCAGACACTCACACATACACAAGCACATGCACACGCACACACACACACACTCACACAATCACACACATTCACACACTCACACATACACAAACACACACATACACTTACATACTCACACATACACAAACACACCCACACTCACTCACACACTCACATATACACAAACACACCCACACCCACACCCACAGACACTCATACACACTCTCACACACACACAGGCACACTCTCACATACACACGCACACACACACTCACACATGTACATACATGCACACATAAAACCCTGGGTTCAGTTCCTAGCGCCATATACACGGATGTGATGGCACACATATGTAATCCTAGCATTCAGGAGGCAAGGTCAGGAATATTGGAAGTTCAAGGCTGTCCTCATAGTGAAGATGAGGTCAGCTGAGGCTGCATGAGACCCTATGCCGAAAAGGAGGAGCAAGGAGGCTGGAAAAGGAGTATAGCTCAGTGGCGAACTTGCCAGTATACTCCAAATCCTAAATGGAGTCATGTACTGCGCTCTCCCGCCCCCTCTCTCCAATAGGCTTGCCTCAACTCTTCCTCCCAGCAGTTAAAAATTTGAATCACTTATTTCTGGGTTTCTCCACCCTCACCCAATGTGCTTCGTCTGCCCATGAAACACAGATTGCCCACCTCATGCCAGGCACAGCACTACATGACAGAGAAATACCCTTGCTCACAGAAGGCAGAACCCAGGACCTCCCGGAACCTATAATCTCATAAACGAGTAGACATAGGCCCTGCCTGAACATTAAAGTGTGGCTGGTTGTCGTGAGAATTTACTCACAAGTGAGGACCAGGAGAAAGGTGGGAATTGGAGGTGTCACAGACAGGATTCACAGGAAGGGGCCCTAGGCACTCCCAGGAGAATGAGGACAGGAGTAGAGTGGGCAGAAGGAAGGAAACTCCTTTATTCTGCACAGAGGGAGAAACGTGGGCCAAGTCACCAAGGCTCTGGAGCCTGAAACATCACTGAGGAGGGAGCAGGTGGAGGTGTAGGAAGAACAGGAGAAGTCTTGCTGAGTGAGGAGTCCAGTGCTTGGGAGTCACTGAAGACCCGTGTTGGAAGATGCACGAGTAATTGAACGTGGAGGAAAATGTCCGCAGCTAATATCTTCAGACCGGAAAAATGAAAAATGGGGTCTTCAGCATCCCAGATCACAAAACTGTCCTGATTTAAATACGAAATGCCCACCCCCTGTAGAACTCATGAATTTAAATGCTTGTTCACAGGCTGGTGGGTGTTTGAGAAGGTTGTAGAACCTTTCGGTGGAACCTCATGGGAGGAAGTAGGTCATTGGGGGGTAGGCCTGGAGGTTACCTAGGCCTGCCCAGCTCCCTGTTCCCTTTTTGCTTCCTGAGGACTGGTGCAGTGTGACCTGTCAGCTTCCCATTCCCACCATCATGGCTTCCCCACTGTCACGGGACTGTCTCCTTTCGAACTGCAAGCCAGAATAAACCCTTCCTTCCTAAGATTGCTTCTGGTCAGGGATTTGGTCATAGCCATAAGAAACAACACTAAAGGGCTACAACGGCCAGCATCACTTCTCAGGATTGCTCACCCTCTCCCAGCCATGTCTTCTTCAAGAATCAGCTAACATCATTCATTAAACTTTGCGTGAAGTTGGAGGTTCAATCTCTTCCTCGCTTGGCCATACACCAGCTGAGTCGTTTATAGGTCACTGGGTCATTTTGAACGTACCTCATGGCGGACTTGTGTGCCTCTCCACGTTTAGGGTTTCTCATGAGAGGAAGAAGGAGAACAAAAAGCATGAAGAGCTTCCAGAGGGCCACCACTCAGCCCATGGTCAGATACCGCAGGACAAAGAGGGTGTCTGGAGTCCTGGGAGCAAAACTAAAGAGGCAGGAGAAGACGGACCTGAAGAGGAAGGAGCTGTCCCCAGCAAAGTAGAACTACAAAAAGATACGCAAGGTAGGAGAGCCCAGCCCTGGTGTACTTGTGGGCATAAAGGGGTTTACAAAGCAGGACCATGGGACTAGGTGCCAAGCCCAGGACAAGAGCAAAGACAGTGTCATAAGGCTAATCATATCTAATATGTGGTATATTAAACGTTTCAATGTTGTAATAACAAGTCTGGAGAGCAACTTCCATATATGATGAAATTTTGGCTCAAAAATTCTACATTCCATGTTACATATTTTTTTCCACCGTTATCACAAAATACCTGACGAGAACAACATAGGAAAGGGGGGTATTTGTTTAAATATATTTTATTTAAAATATTATTAATTCTTTGTGAATTTCATATGTTTCCACCATAGTCATCCTGACTCCATAACTCTTCCCAGATCTACCTACCCCAGACTTTAGTCCTCTTTTTAAAAATTAACACATCGAGTCCAGTTGGTTCAATGTATGTACTCTGTTCTGTGTGGTCACCCACTGGAGCATGCTCCACCTACCAGAGGCCACACCCTTAAAGGGAACTAACTCTTTCTCAAGCAGCCATGGATTTCCAATAGCTAGAGATGGGATTGTAGACCCACCCCACCCCCATTCCACACAGATATATTTTTTTTCTGTTTGGGATGTGCACGGATCTTGTGCATGCTGTCCCAACCACTGCGAGTTCAGATGTGAAACTGTCTTGTTGTGTCTGGAAAACACTATTTCAACCTATTCATCCCAAGCCTGTACCACTCTTATAACGTTCCTGTTCTCCCTTTCATGGCGATCCTTGAGCCTTGGGTGGAGGGATGTGATACGGACGTCCAATTTAGGGATGAGCAACCCAATTGCTCTTATTCTGTGAACTGTGACCAGCTCTGAGTCTCTGTGGTGAGCACCATCTACGACAAAAAAGAAACTTATTTAATGAGGGTGTTTTATAGATGTCATTAGGAATTGGTTTGATATTATGTTCATTTAGTAGAACGATAGTAGTATGTTCTCTATCAGGGCCTACACAACCACACAGTTTCTTGGCTTGATCATGATGCCCAGGTAGGAGTTTCATCTTATAGAATGGGACTTAAGTCCACTCAGAAAGTGGCTGGTTCTTCCCATGTTCACACCATTATTGCACCAAAGGGCATGTCTTGTCAAGCCATTATTATAGCTCCCAGAGAGCATAGTTTGGTAAGACTGCTGGTTTCGTGTCTCCTCAGTAGAGTATATAGCACCTCTTAGTACTATAAAAGCTAGCCGATAGGGATGACACTTCCTTATCTCTTGACTATACTAATAATAATGCCAGGCTTTTATGGGGAGAGTCTTCACTTTCAGGATGTTAGACCAACATTCTATCCATGAGCATGTCTTGACAGGCCGGTTGTTAATATAGTTCCCAGAGTTCATAGCTGGTCAAGATTTTACTTACTTAAACCCTCAGAAAGAGGATCTGACTGAAGTGTGCAGAGCTCGAGCTTTGGGGACACTTGGCTTTGGTAAGGGACCCACAACTCTTTGTCCCTTTGTTTTTGCACAAAGTTGGGTTCTTAAGACTGAGTGGAGCCTCCAAATCCAGTAAGATTCACCCCTGAATCTCAGAAACATCCCCATACAGACAATAGCTTCTAGCCAATGAGAGTCCTCTTCCATGTGAAGAAGAGACCTGGCCTAGTGCCAGTGCCAGCCAACACACCTTGCCTCTGCCAGCCAGGTGCCTTCAGAGCCAGGGTAACGATGCTGTGACTGATAGATGAAACGGAGTCCGATCACAGCCCCTCCTTCCACGTACTCTTGAAAATTCTTTTCTTTTTTTTCAAATAGAGGAGTGTTTTATTTCCTACATGTATTTATTTGTGAGATAGTGGCTTATATGTGTTTATTCATTCGTTTACACATTTGTAGACACAGTCTCATGTATCATGGGCTAGCCTTTGACTCACTACGTGAGAGCAGAGGTCCTCAAACTCTAGATCCTCCTGCTTCCACTTGCGGTGTGACAGCTATGTACCCCCAGATCAAGGTGATGTTGGAGAACAAACCTGAGTCTTTCCTAGGCAAGCACTCTAACCACTGAACTACCAAGTGAGCGACACCCCAGTTCTTCTGGAAGACTCTCCCTTCTCCCCCTCTTTGCCCCTTGCTCTCAGCCTCACCTGTTATCTACCCACAGAATTCTTCTATCATCAAAGGCAAGGGAGGACTTTCCACCCTGGAGGTATCCACTCTGTCTCTGATCTGAGCTCAAAGACATTTTCATGTCTTTCTCTAGCTAAAGGAATCGAACTCTTTGCTAAGTCGTAATGGGTCTGCTAAGTGGGCCTCAATGACAGTGGGACAAACCAGGAGGTGATGTTGAGGTAGACAGCTCTCTGTGACCTCATTAACAATCTGAAAGACAAAGGGCTTCCTGGTCATGAACACGGAGCCATTAGTGCTGACGAGATTGACAAAATGCATTTGCCAGATTCTCCCAGTGACCTCCAGGGGCCCGGCCACACAGACTCCAGAACGGATTTCGCTTGATGCAGACATGACATCCTTGATCGAAATGTACAGTCTTGGTCCTCAGAAAAACCCTTGTTGCAGTGGCGTTCCAGTCCGTGACAGCGAGGAACGCATGACCCCGATAAGGAAGAGCTTAGCAAATGATCGCCCACAAAGCCTGCCTGCCTTCCTAGTCCTCAAGGAGAGCTGTGGGGGAGGCAAAGCAGGGGTGACCTGCAGCAAAGTTGAAAGACCCTTTGTCTTGGGATAAAAGCTTTGACTTTAAAGTCAAGGAATGCATCGGACTTTAAAGGTGGTGCTTGAATCAAAGGTTGTGCCCATCTCCCATCAGTCACCTTCTAAGAGTCTCCCAGGAGCCTGCAGCTTTTTTCACTGCCCTATGCATCCATATTGGCTCTCTCCCAGCTTCCCCAGTGTATCTTTCTCTCCAGTTCTGTTTAAGGACCAAGGGACCCCAGCTTTCTTACCTCTACTCTAGGCATCATTTTTGCAGCCAACTGAGTGACGAGACCTCCACACAGAGCTTCAAATGGAAGCCACATTCTGTCTTTCCCTCAGCAAATACTTGCTGAGCACCCACAGTGCATCAGGCTCTGCTCCAAGAACCGAAAACATTCTCGAGAATGCAACCGATTTTTTAAAAAGTGGTCAAAGGAGTGGAGATAATGTATGACCCAGTCTCCAAGCCGTCCTATATTTGCACAGAATGGTTCTGTTGAGAGGCAGGGGCATTGAGCATTTCATCCAAAGGTGGTCCCATCTGGGCCAACTAAATTTTCTTAGGCAGTTCGCTCTCAAGCTCTGGGCAAGGAGTGTTTGGGGAACGTTTATCCTTGAGCCTGAGTTCAGAACCCACTCACTGGTACTTCTTCCAAGTCTCTGTGTTTCTTACTTAACCTCCCACATCAAAGTGACTCGAATTTTCTTCCCTCTCGGGGTGTCCTCCCACTTCTGACCCTAAACGTTCAGGAAACTACAAAGCGAGTTTCCAACAGATGCTTTTGCCAGAGCCAGGCAGGTTTCCTTGTCTGTCAACTTACTTTCCCTTCATCTTCCAAGCCTGACCTACTGTGGAGAAGGAGAAGCGGGAGCTGGGCGGCCTTGCTGGTTTTGCAGCTAATGAGCTGCAGAAACAAGACTGGCTTCCACTGACTGATAAGGGAACCTACAGAAATGTTAGCATTTCACACGGAGTCTTAGTGTGTGCATGAGCAGTGTGTCCACGTGTGTGTATGGGTGTGTGAGACAGAGACAGAGTCAGAGACAGAGACAGAGACAGAGTCAGAGTCAGAGTCAGGCATGTTTGAAAAAGAAATGGGTTTTCTTGGAAATGTGTGGTCTCCACAGTAAGTTTCGGAATCTATGTGCAGACAAATGGCAGAGATGAGAGACTGAAGAATTCATTCCCAGTCCTCCCTCATCCTCAAGCTGTGTATCGGATGCAACTGAAACCACAAACCTTGCTTAGGATCTGTTTCTGCTTGTGGATATCAAGGAAAACTTTGGAGACTGCAGATCAAAAGGGCCTGCTCCAATTTAACCAGACTCAGAGAAAGCACGTCTTTCAGGTCAATATTACATAACCGCACATCCTGGTGGGACATGCCCACTGAGGCTGGGTTGTTTAGCAAAGCATGACTGTTTTTCTGGGAAGGAGCTGATCTCTGAAAAAAAGGACAGTGGATAGGCCCATGACTTTAATTCAAACCTTATCTTTAGTGATGGTTCTTAAACGAGTTAAACTCCCTTGTCGACTACCAGCCGCCAGAGGTAGTAGGGAAGAAAGGATATTGGGGTAGTGGACCTGTTTAGGAAAGCTCTTTGGAGCAACTCCCATCTGTGTGGTCTGGAAACCGGCAGTTCAGTTCACAGGTCAGCAGGCAGCAGCAGCTCCACCCATTTGCAAACGCTTCACAGATACACCCGCAGTCCAGTTTGGTAGGGTCAGGTTAGCAACAGTGGTGACACAACCTAGCAGAGACAGCCAGGCCTCAGCCTTGGCTTAAGTCAGTAGAAGGGACCACCAGGAGCACCAGGAGAAGTTCTCGCCTGTGCCTCTCTCAGGGAAGCAAAGATCAGTGAAAAGGCGAGAACCACAAGCATTGCACAGCTGGCTGTACCAACAAGCCGAGCTCTGTCTCTGTCACTCCGTGGAGTCCTATTTATACCCTCCAAACATCGCGTGTCCTTCGCGGGTCTTGCCTCAGCATGAGTCTTACCTTAGCATGTGCATCCAATCATCCCAAGTCAGAAGAAGCAGTAAAGAAACTGCAGCACACCACCAGAAGTTTTTGGGTGAGAGTTTCTCTCAAGGGAGTCCCAACAAATGCAGCTCAAGTATACAGTATAAGGCAGGTCAATGCATTCATGTTGTCAGCGAAGACTCTTTCCTCACGCGTCCTTTCACGTGCTTGCTTTAGTGGAACACCCTCCCCCCTGTGTCTGCTTCAGTGAAACGTCCCTTCGCAAGTCGGCCTTAGACTTTCACACCTGTGTCCACTTCAACTAATTGTTCAAATTCACCTGTCTGCCCCAGCAAAACGCCCTCCAAATGACTTTGCGAAGAACCCTTAAGTTTCCACTTCATAGACCCGAGACTCAGGGGGAGTGAATGCTCCTGCACAAGCATGCTTGTGTGCTGATGGGTAGTTTGCCTCTGATCTCGGGAACCTGGTCTTCGGTGATACAAAATGAAATTTGTCATGTGCCAATTTCCCCTCTGCCTCCTGGTCCCCTGAGATTGGAGGAGTGCCAGCTACGCATTCCTGAAACTCAGAACTCTGCCATCCCTTCCCTGCTGTGGTGGACCGTACACTTCAAACTGTGACACAAAATGAGTCCTTCCCCCCTCCAGTTCTCTCGGGTCTTTCACAGGGACAAGGAGCACCGCCACTATATTGCTTTGTGGAAGTTAATGATAGAAGGTTTTCCCTTAAATCCACATCCAAGCGCACCTCTCAGAAGCCACCACCATTATAGTTCCATCTGCCTTTTGGAACCAATGAGTGTGTCCCACGATACATGAGATTCTAGAACAACCGTATGTCCGTCCCCAACTGGATCTACCCTTTGTAAAGATGGTTGTTTCCTCCTCTCATAACCATGGCCCTAAAGGACAGGGAAGTTTGGTTTTCGTCAGCCCCTTCACCATCTTCCACTCATGAACCACATTTGCTCTGCTGCCCCCTACAACCAGCCCTGGAGTTGGATTGAGAGACTCTGCTATGACTAGAATGGAAGAGAACGGCCCATCTCCTGGTTCCAACTCCCTTGTCTGTTGACCAAGAACATAGTTTTGCTGGTAGATAGGCTTGGTACTTCCCGAAGTCTTTATAATTTTTAGATTTATCAGTGTTCAAAGACAGAAGGCAGCACATTCTTCAGTGTGCTATGCCTCTGACAAGACCATATTTGTCCGGCTGCTTAGTGACTTGTTAACTCTGTTAAAGTCCATTTGGGCCACACTTATGCCACATTGGATTGATACTTCCCAAGCATCTGTATCGAGAAAGAGAGGTGTTTGTCTCTTTCTGCCTCTACACCTCTTGTCTACATCCATTAACAGCTCTAGAGAGAGGGATCATTCAACTATCATAGTGTATGAATTATTTGTTCTTTATCATTTTAAAAATTCTTTTAAAATAACATGCCATAAACAGAAAGAGGAACATAAAGTGATTAAGCTCCCCACTGACCACTTTTAGAGTCAACTTTATAAGGGTTTTTAACTACAAAATACCCTCATCTTTGCCCTGTGGTGCCATAGTCATTGGAACATTGGATCATCTAGGGCATGTGCCACATGGCATTAGAATCTTAGGCATTTTAGAATTCCACCTGTCATACCCTACTAAGGAAACACATTTAACAAGATATCCAGAACAATGTATACAAGGATACTAGGTCGCCATGTTGCCATCAGAGACTCAAGCTTTCCACAGCTTTCTAACCCTCCTTAGCCTCACATCCACAAGATGGCTATTCACCTCCAAGGTATAGTGCATACACATCCCAGGCAGGAAAGAGACAGATGGATCCTGGAAAATGAAACAGGCTTATTCCAGCTATGTACTAGAAAATAATAGTTTCCCATGATCCTCTTCCCCATGACAGACTACCCTTGCTTACTGGACTGAACTAGGACACAGGTTCATCTCAGCTGCAAAGCAATGGAATGGCTTTACATGTAAAGCCCTCACTTCATGACTTAAGATCAGGATGATGGGAAACTGATGGTGAGGATCAGGGCTGACCAAGTATTAGTACCCCTGACATAAGGAAACAAAAAAAATCCCATTATGAAAGTCTAGAGACTTTTCCAAGTTCACAGCACAGACAGCTACAGAGAATAGCCCCTCTCAGCTTCCAAGGACCCATAGTCTTCCATTGTGTGGACACCAGTGACTTGCAGGAGGCAGCATTTAGAATCAGCTGTTGAAATCCATTTACTCACAAATGCTACCTTTCATCTTCTGGCACAGCCAGCATCCCACAAACAGAGCCTTGGTGGTAACCAAATCCTGACTCTGCTATTGTGCATGCATGCATGTGCGTGCATGTGTGTGTGTGTGTGTGTGTGTGTGTGTGTGTGTGTGTGTGTGTGTGTATGTGTGTGTGGTGTGGTTGTGTGGTGTGATATGTGCGTGAACTCTATGTGGTACTAGCAGCTCTTCTGATTTTCACAAAGCAGCAGAGGTTAGAATCAGCCTTGATTTGACCTGGTTTTTATTTTCCAGAACATAAGCGGGTCATTGCCAGTGAGCCTCTTTCTATAAACTGATGGTGGGATGGTGGTTGCTAGCACCCTGTGGCAAATGAAGAGGCTGGAATCCCAGCTCCATCAGCCTCCAGTCCCTGGCCAAGTCCCTTAGCCTCTCTCTGTTATTATCTCTCTACCACTGTACCAGAGTCCTCTTGCCACAGAGCCAATGACCACACATCTGGTGGATTAAAACAAACATCTACTAATTATGTCTTGTTTTTATGAGTCAGGAAACTGGGCAAAGCTTAGCTGACTCCTATCCTTGGCATCCCCTTGTGGCTCTGGGTTCTTGGCAAGATCCATTTGTGTGTGTGTGTGTGTGTGTGTGTGTGTGTGTGTGTGTGTGTGTGTGTATAGACCTAGAACTCACAGTGGCTTGTCTCTTGAAGGCTTTGAACCCAAGATCATTCCTTTTTTTCTTGAATATTTTATGTATTTACATTTCAAATATTATCCCCTTTCCCTCCTCTCCCATGCCCCTCCCCTTTCCTCTGCTTCTATGAGGATGCTTAATGCCCTGGCATTCCCCTACACTGGGAAAACAAGCCTTCACAGGACAAAAGGCTTTGCCTTCTATTGATGCTGGACAATGCCATCCTCTGCTACACATGCAGCTGGAGCCATGGGTCCCTCCATGTGTACTCATTGGTTGGTGGTTTAATCCCTTGGAGCTCTATGGGATCTGGTTGGTTGATATTGTTGTTCTTCCTATGGTGTTGCAAGCCCCTTCAGCTCCTTCAGTCTTTTCTCTAACTCCTCCACTGGGGTCCCCTTGTTCAGTCTGATGGTTAGCTGTAAGCATCATCATCTGTATCAGTAGGGATCTAGCAGAGCCTCTCAGGAGACACCCATATATGACTCCTGTCAGCAAGCACTTCTTGGCATTAGCAATAGCGACTGGGTTTGGTGGCTGCATATGGGATAGATCCCCAGGTGGGGCAGTCCAAGATCATGTCTAAGAGACTCAGAGAATTAGGTCGGGCCCACCAAGATACACTCTTTGTCTTTATTTTGGGGGTATGAGAGGTTTGCTGGTATGTAGGTATGTGTTACCCTATGTGTGTAGTTCCCGTTGAGACCACAAAAGGGCATCGGATCTTCTGGAACTGGAGTTCTAGATGGTTCTTAGCTACTATGTGGGTTCTAGTGAACAGACTGGTGTCTCCTGAAAAGCAACAGGTCTCTTAGCCACTGAGTCATCTCTCCAACTCATAAGCTTCTCCTTGACCCCTTCACAAGTCACCTTCTAAGGGTCCTCAACTACTAAATCCCTTTATCTTTTCCATGTCGTGCCATAGTCAACGGAATGTTGGATCGTCACATTCACCAGCCCAGGTCACATCCAAGGACATGGATGTCTAGGACATACATCATAGGGTGTTGGAATCCTAGGCACCTTAGAATTCTACCTGCCATGCTCTACACAGTGAAGACTCAGGTTCTACCTCCTACAATCCTTCTGAGTACTCAAGCCACAGGGCAGAACGCATGCTCCGAGCTGCGGAATTCAAACAATACTAATGCAAAACTTGTTTTAAAAGAAACCTTGCAAGCCAGGCTTGTTGGTGCATGTATGCCACCCAGCATTCGGGGGGCAAATGAAAGAGGGTCAGATAGTCAAGCCGACCTTGGTTACACAGAGAGTCTGAGGGGCTGGCTTGAGTTTCACGAGACGGCGGTGAAAGTTACGATAACAGAATCAAATTAAAACGTTTAAAAATGACAGTGTTTCTCTTGCATTAGTAGCTTTCTTCTGATGCAAAAGTTGGCAAGAAGCATTAAAGCTTTAATACAACTGAAACACACACATATACATGTTTTTTAAAAAAGGTGTTTTCTGCCATCTGGAACCCTGGTGCACGGAAGCTCCCGGAAAGAGCAGCGCAGATCTTCCTGGTTGCTGCCGCCTTGGAGAGCTCGTAGGCAGCGCCCCACGAGCAAACTTGAGCCTCGGGACCACAGGTAAGACCAACTTTTCTGCTGCAAGAGACCTGCCTGGTGAGCTCAGGACACACAGAGGCAAAATTCCTCTAGGACCGGTACTTCCGCTGTTTACCGAGTCCCAAACCCACGGATCCCGCCCGCAGCAGTTCTCTGCTCCAAACCCCATGGGAGAGAGACCTCACCGCCTGGTCAGGTGGGCACTCCTGAGGCTGCAGAGCGGAAGAGACCACCAACACTGCCCACCCCTGCCCACATCCCTGGCCCAAGAGGAAACAGAGGAGGGCCCAGGAACAGCAGGACTGCTGCGCCTGAGACACCGCCATAACCTGAAGGGACCTACAGGATAAACAGTTCTCTGCACCCAAATACCGTGGGAGGGAGAGCTAAACCTTCAGAGAGGCAGACACGCCTGGGAAACCAGAAGAGACTGCACTCTGCACACATCTCTGACGCCGGAGGAAAACACCCCACGGGCAAACTTGAGCCTCGGGACCACAGGTAAGACCAACTTTTCTGCTGCAAGTGACCTGCCTGGTGAACTCCAGACAGGCCCACAGGAACAGCTGAAGACCTGTAGATAGGAAAAACTACACGCCCGGAAGCAGAACACTCTGTCCCCATAACTGGCTGAAAGAAAACAGGAAAACAGGTCTACAGCACTTCTGACACACAGGCTTATAGGACAGTCTAGCCACTGTCAGAAATAGCAGAACAAAGTGACACTAGAGATAATCTGATGGCGAGAGGCAAGCACAGGAACCCAAGCAACAGAAACCAAGACTACATGGCATCATCGGAGCCCAATTCTCCCACCAAAGCAAACACGAAATATCCAAACACACCAGAAAAGCAAGATCTAGTTTCAAAATCATATTTGATCATGATGCTGGAGGACTTCAAGAAAGACATGAAGAACTCCCTTAGAGAACAAGTAGAAGCCTACAGAGAGGAATCGCAAAAATCCCTGAAAGAATTCCAGGAAAACACAATCAAACAGTTGAAGGAATTAAAAATGGAAATAGAAACAATCAAGAAAGAACACATGGAAACAACCCTGGATATAGAAAACCAAAGGAAGAGACAAGGAGCTGTAGATACAAGCTTCACCAACAGAATACAAGAGATGGAAGAGAGAATCTCAGGAGCAGAAGATTCCATAGAAATCATTGACTCAACTGTCAAAGATAATGTAAAGCGGAAAAAGCTACTGGTCCAAAACATACAGGAAATCCAGGACTCAATGAGAAGATCAAACCTAAGGATAATAGGTATAGAAGAGAGTGAAGACTCCCAGCTCAAAGGACCAGTAAATATCTTCAACAAAATCATAGAAGAAAACTTCCCTAACCTAAAAAAAGAGATACCCATAGGCATACAAGAAGCCTACAGAACTCCAAATAGATTGGACCAGAAAAGAAACACCTCCCGTCACATAATAGTCAAAATACCAAACGCACAAAATAAAGAAAGAATATTAAAAGCAGTAAGGGAAAAAGGTCAAGTAACATATAAAGGCAGACCTATCAGAATCACACCAGACTTTTCGCCAGAAACTATGAAAGCCAGAAGATCCTGGACTGATGTCATACAGACCCTAAGAGAACACAAATGCCAGACCAGGTTACTGTATCCTGCAAAACTCTCAATCAACATAGATGGAGAAACCAAGATATTCCATGACAAAACCAAATTTACACAATATCATTCTACAAATCCAGCACTACAAAGGATAATAAATGGTAAAGCCCAACATAAGGAGGCAAGCTATACCCTAGAAGAAGCAAGAAACTAATCGTCTTGGCAACAAAACAAAGAGAAGAAAAGCACACAAACATAACCTCATATCCAAATATGAATATAACAGGAAGCAATAATCACTATTCCTTAATATCTCTCAACATCAATGGCCTCAACTCCCCAATAAAAAGACATAGATTAACAAACTGGATATGCAACGAGGACCCTGCATTCTGCTGCCTACAGGAAACACACCTCAGAGACAAAGACAGACACTACCTCAGAGTGAAAGGCTGGAAAACAACTTTCCAAGCAAATGGTCAGAAGAAGCAAGCTGGAGTAGCCATTCCAATATCAAATAAAATCAATTTTCAACTAAAATTCATCAAAAAAGATAGGAAGGACACTTCATATTCATCAAAGGAAAAATCCACCAAGATGAACTCTCAATCCTAAATATCTATGCCCCAAATACAAGGGCACCTACATAATGTAAAAAGAAACCTTACTAAAGCTCAAAAAACACACATTGCACCTCACACAATAATAGTAGGAGATTTCAACACCCCACTCTCATCAATGGACAGATCATGGAAAACAGAAATTAAACAGAGACGAGACAGACTAAGAGAAGTCATGAGCCAAATGGACTTAACAGATATTTATAGAACATTCTATCCTAAAGCAAAAGGATATACCTTCTTCTCAGCTCCTCATGGTACTTTTCTCCAAAATTGACCATATAATTGGTCAAAAACGGGCCTCAACAGGTACAGAAAGATAAATATAATCCCATGCATGCTATCGGACCACCACGGCCTAAAACTGGTCTTCAATAACAATAAGGGAAGAATGCCCACATATACGTGGAAATTGAACAATGCTCTACTCAATGATAACCTGGTCAAGGAAGAAATAAAGAAAGAAATTAAAGACTTTTTAGAATTTAATGAAAATGAAGGTACAACATACTCAAACTTATGGGACACAATGAAAGCTGTGCTAAGAGGAAAACTCATAGCGCTGAGTGTCTGCAGAAAGAAACAGGAGAGAGCATATGTCAGCAGCTTGACAGCACACCTAAAAGCTCTAGAACAAAAAGAAGCAAATACACCCAGGAGGAGTAGAAGGCAAGAAATAATCAAACTCAGAGCTGAAATCAACCAAGTAGAAACAAAAAGGACCATAGAGAGAATCAACAGAACCAAAAGTTGGTTCTTTGAGAAAATCAACAAGATAGATAAACCCTTAGCCAGACTAACGAGAGGACACAGAGAGTGTGTCCAAATTAACAAAATCAGAAATGAAAAGGGAGACATAACTACAGATTCAGAGGAAATTCAAAAAATCATCAAATCTTACTATAAAAGCCTATATCCAACAAAACTTGAAAATCTGCAGGAAATGGACAATTTCCTAGACAGATACCAGGTACTGAAGTTAAATCAGGAACAGATAAACCTGTTAAACAACCCCATAACTCCTAAGGAAATAGAAGCAGTCATTAAAGGTCTCCCAACCAAAAAGAGCCCAGGTCCAGACGGGTTTAGTGCAGAATTCTATCAGACCTTCATAGAAGACCTCATACCAATACTATCCAAACTATTCCACAAAATTGAAACAGATGGACCACTACCGAATTCCTTCTATGAAGCCACAATTACTCTTATACCTAAACCACACAAAGACCCAACAAAGAAAGAGAACTTCAGACCAATTTCCTTATGAATATCGACATAAAAATACTCAATAAAATTTGGCAAACCGAATCCAAGAGCACATCAAAACAATCATCCACCATGATCAAGTAGGCTTTATCCCAGGCATGCAGGGATGGTTTAATATACGAAAACCATCAACGTGATCCATTATATAAAACAAACTGAAAGAACAAAACCACATGATCATTTCATTAGATGCTGAGAAAGCATTTGACAAAAAATTCAACACCCCTTCATGATAAAAAGTCCTGGAAAGAATAGAATTCAAGGCCCATACCTGAACATAGTAAAAGCCATATACAGCAAACCAGTTGCTAACATTAAACTAAATGGAGAGAAACTTGAAGCAATCCCACTAAAATCAGGGACTAGACAAGGCTACCCACTCTCTCCCTACTTATTCAATATAGTTCTTGAAGTTCTAGCCAGAGCAATCAGACAACAAAAAGTCAAGGGGATACAGACCAGAAAAGAAGAAGTCAAAATATCACTATTTGCAGATGATATGATAGTATATTTAAGTGATCCCAAAAATTCCACCAGAGAACTACTAAAGCTGATAAACAACTTCAGCAAAGTGGCTGGGTATAAAATTAACTCAAATAAATCAGTAGCCTTCCTCTACACAAAAGAGAAACAAGCCGAGAAAGAAATTAGGGAAACGACACCCTTCATAATAGACCCAAATAATATAAAGTACCTCGGTGTGACTTTAACCAAGCAAGTAAAAGATTTGTACAACAAGAACTTCAAGACTCTGAAGAAAGAAATTGAAGAAGACCTCAGAAGATGGAAAGATCTCCCATGCTCATGGATTGGCAGGATTAATATAGTAAAAAAATGGCCATTTTACCAAAAAGCATCTACAGATTCAATGCAATCCCCATCAAAATACCAATCCAATTCTTCAAAGAGTTAGACAGAACAATTTGCAAATTCATCTGAATAACAAAACCCAGGATAGCTAAAAATATCCTCAACAATAAAAGGATTCTAGGGGGAATCACCATCCCTGAACTCAAGCAGTATTACAGAGCAATAGTGATAAAACTGCATGGTATTGGTACAGAGACAGACAGATAGACCAATGGAACAGAATTGAAGACCCAGAAATGAACCCACACCTATGGGCACTTGATTTTGACAAAGGAGCCAAAACCATCCAATGGAAAAAAGATAGCATTTTCAGCAAATGGTGCTGGTCAACTGGAGGTCAACATGAAGAATGCAGATCTATCCATGCTTATCACCCTGTACAAAGCTTAAGTCCAAGTGGATCAAGGACCTCCACATCAAACTAGATACACTGAACTAATAGAAGAAACTAGGGAGATTTCACTTCACACCAGTGAGAATGGGCTAAGAAAAAACTCAGGTGACAGCAAATACTGGCGAGATGTGGAGAAAGAATCACACTCCTCCACTGTTGGTAAATTGCAGACTGTAAGGGCAACCATTCTGGAAATCAAAACTGGAGGTTTTGGGAAAATTGGACATTTAACTACCTGAGGACCAAGGGAAAATGGCATATACCAAAAGATGCCCCCAACATATAAAAAAAAACACATGCTCCACTATGTTCATCGCAGCCTTATTTATAATAGCTAGAAGCTGGAAAGAACTCAGATGCCCTTCAACAGAGGAATGAATACAGAAAATGTGGTAAATCTACACAGTGGAATATTACTCAGCTATCAAAAACAATGACTTTATATGAAATTCATAGGCAAATGGATGGAACTGGTAAATATAATCCTGAGTGAGGCAACCCAATCACAGAAAAACACTCATGGTATACACTCATTGATAAGTGGCTATTAGCCCAAATGCTCGAATTACTCTAGATGCACAGAACACATGAAACTCAAGAAGGATGACCAAAATGCCAATGCTTCACTCCTTCTTTAAAAGGGGAACAAGAATACCCTTGGGAGGGAATCGGGAGGCAAACAGAGAACAGAGTTCAGAACAGAGGCAGAAGGAACACCCATTCACAGCCTGCCCCACATGTGGCCCATACATATACAGTCACCAAATTAGATCAGATGGATGAAGCAAAGAAGTGCAGGCCAACAGGAACCGGATGTAGATCTCTCCTGAGAGACACAGCCAGAATACAGCAAATACAGAGGCGAATGCCATCATTAAACCACTGAACTAAGAACGGAACCCTCATTGACGGAATCAGAGAAAGGACTGGAAGAGTTTGAAGGGGCTTGAGACCCCATATGAACAACAATGCCAACCAACCAGAGCTTCCAGGGACTAAGCCACTACCCAAAGACTATACGTGGACTGACCCTGGGCTCAAACTGTAGGTAGCAATGAATAGCCTAGTAAGAGTACCAGTGGAAGGGGAAGCCCTTGTTTCTGCCAAGACTGAACCCCCAGTTAACGTGATTGTTGGGGGGAGGGCGGTAATAGGGGGAGGATGGGGAGGAAAACACCCATATAGAAGGGGAGTGGGAGGGGTTAGGGGGATGTTGGCCTGGAAACTGGGACAGTGATTAACAATCGAAATGTGAATAAGAAATACTCAAGTCAATAAAGATAAAAAAATGAAATGTAAATAAGAAATATCCAAGTTAATAAAGATTAAAAAAAACAAGAACGAGTACAAAAATGAAGCTATATTGAAATCTCGGATCTATTGTCTAATATTTAACTCTTATGAAGTTCAGCGATAATAAGAAAAGAATAATTGATATAGTTCTCAGATAAACACCAAGTAACCTGTGTTGTAAACTGGTTGTCAGGTCACCCTACACTGGAGCTGTGTTTGTGATCAAATGGCAAGACCAGCACATATGGCTTGAAGCTGTAACAGTGTTCATTTGAATCTTGTTTTACTACAAGAATATGTTGTCTAACTTAGGATCTACAGACACAGAAGTCAGGAATACATGTTCTCAGCTCCCTGAATTATTTATGTTTTAAAGCTCTGTGATGTGAGGAAGAACCAGGTGACACATCAGTAAAGCCATCTCCTTGAGTCTACCTGGGCTTCTCTTAATCTCCACATGGAGCTGCCGTTGATCTCCGCCTGGAGCTTCTCAGTGCTCATCCCAGGATTTTTTCACATTGCTGAACAGAGCACATTTTTCAAGAAATGGCCCTTACACATTTCCTAAATCACTTTCTGTGTTATTTATGTAGCTATTCAAAGCACATTAATTTTATTAATTTATTTACTTTATATATGTGTTTCTCCTGACAAAAGCCACCAATTTAGTGATGAATGTTTGTGAAATGTGCCTTAATCACATAAAATTACTTTGATACTCTTTGTGGAGTGCCAAGAGAATATATTGTAGTTAGCTATTAATATATTGTCATTTTATTTATGCCTAGGAATGGTAATAATCAGAACTTTAAGAAGGCCAGTGCAAATGTCTGAATAATTAAAAAGTTTCTCAATAATTAAAATTAATGTGAAACATTCTCAATAATTAAAACTAATGTGAAACAAATTCCTTCAAAGACTACTTGAAATATTTATTGAATCATCTGTGCAACTAATATGCCAGTTGAAAAGACATTTTAACTTTCAAAACAATAAATAATTAGGCTTTCTTCTAAATTAATAAAATGTACCAGAAGCTGTTTGTAATACTTAATTAAACTGTAACCCAAAGACACCAATTACAATTAAATGCTTCTCAAGCAAATTCACTGTCTTGTTTTCTTAACGAATAACAAAACCATGGCTGTGTTGAAAGTTGTAGGTGAGGCCAGGGTCAGAATTTTCTGATACGATTCCTCCAGGGAACAAGTACACTCCTTATTACCAAAGCTCATCTCCAAACTCAATCTTTGCACATATGCTACAGAAAGTATTCATCTGAGAGACCTGACATTCTCAGAAATGTCTTTGAATATTAGTTTATTAGATGTTCCTCTTGAAAATTTTCAGTGAATGGAAAAAGAAAAAAGAACATGTGGTCACCTCTAATATATTGCTAAATGAAAAAAATAAGAAACTGGGAATGTTCTGTCTCAGAAGTTCCTTGTTAGTGAAGGAGATTCGTACCTTATGGAAACTTTGCAGTGATTCCTGAAATAATTAGATTATTCTTGACATGATTTATTATGCTATCATTCTAGATCCAAACGAACCTTTGTGTTTGTCTCTACAAGCTAGAGTTTGTCTAAGAGACTCATAGAATCCTCTACTGTGTAACATGTATAGGATATCTTAAAAGCTAAAGAAAGCCTTTTACACTGCCTGTAAACACATATGTGGATGCTAGCATTGGATGCTAGTGTTGGTAGATTGGTGGACCTGGCAGAATTAGATGAAGTATGTTTGCTGTAAGTCCTAAAACGATGCATTCTTGACAAACTGTATTTGATTTGCTAATCTTCAAATTAAGCACATAATTGAATTTTATAATTACATTTAAATTTATAGCAAGCATTTTCATTTTAAAACTAGGGCATAAGTTATAAGAATCAGACCAAAAGGACATTACTCATATAAGTGTATTTTATAAAATTAATTTACAAAATTAAGAGATCATATTACACCGGTTATTTCAGTTCAGTTAAAAAAATTCAATATTATGAAATTTTACTTTTAAAAATAGAAGTAATCCCAGTATAATGTGTTATTATTTAAAACAATAAACTTTAGCCTCAATAAAAGTCCCAAAATATATTGAAAATGAAGATATAACCAAATCAATGGGACAATGAAGACATTCCTAAAGGAAAAGTTTACAGCACTAAGTGCCTGTCTTAAAATTTTTGAGAAATCTCAAGTTAAGAACTTAATGATAAATCATATACTTCACATTAGAAAACTGAACTAAAACAATACAAACAACTGAAACTCACAAAAAATAGTGGACATGAAGGAATAATCAAAATCATGGTGTAAATAAAAACAATATTACCTTATTTTCCTGTCTTAGAATTCAAATAGGTTTGGATGACAATGACATATGTACATCTTTTGTTGTCTATACTATTCTAGTCTATAGTCTTGGGAAAGATTCCAGGTTAATACTGTAGTTGGATAACAGTTATAGTTCAGCTTGACCCCATCTCAGACCCTGTTTTGTAGAAAGTATTTTATTTTATTTCTTTTTTATTTCTTCAGTAACCCATACATCATTCAACAATGTGTTATTTAGATAACAGGAGCTTCTATACTTAATGTGACTTTTATTGTTGTTTATATCTATTTTGGTCAGAAAAAGAGTATCATATTATTTCAAAATTTTCTGTTTGTTAAAACTTACTTTATACTTTACTATGCAATGAATTTTAGATAAAGTTCCACAATCTTTCTAGAAGAATGTATTTGCCTAGAAGAAAGTAGTTTCTTTGGTCTTTGGGTGAAATGTTTTACAGATATTAAGTGATTTGTTTTATGATACTCCATATTTGTATATTGCATTATTATATAATGTTTCTGTTACTTTTTGCTAGGATGACATGTCTATTGGGGAGTTTGGGGCTTACATGTCATCCACTATCACTCTGCTGGGGTTAATGTATAGATTTTGATCTCATATTGTTTAAGTAACTGGGTGTACCCATATTTGTTTTGTGTATATTTATGCTCCTAATGTTCTCTTGATGGATATTTCTGTTATTGCATAAGTACCCACCTTTATTTCTTCTAACTATTTTGTATTTAAAGTCATTTTTATTAGACACCACAATATCTATATATCCTACCAACCACTGCACTATGCTATCGTTATCCATTTTATCATGTGATTAATAATGGGAGAAAAGCGATTGGAAGGTCAAAGGAAGTCTGTATCCAGCAGCTGGAAATCTATTACAGAATATATATATATATATATATATATATATATATATATATATATTGTGTATAATATCAGTATATAATATCATATATATGATGAAAATCAGTTCTAAATGTTAGCTAACCAAAAAAAGAAACTTATTTATTTTAGAGCAAATAATTCTTGTAAATTTAATTATTAAAGTTACTAGATAAAAATGGTTATATTTGGTATTTAGCAAATGAACTATTTATAGAAAAAACAACTTAAACAAGGTGTTTAAAATTTGATCTTAAATCATTATTTCAGTGTATTTTGTGAAAGGTGTTTTATTATCACCTTTATCCCATGGACATTGTCACAATGTAATGGGGCAGTTTTAAGCATGCATTTGGGGGTGTGCTTTTCACACCCACATTTTATGAATATAATGACATGAGATTAAATCATTAAGCAAAGTAGATTGCTACTATAACAATTTAATTTATTGCTTGTAACAAATATAAAACCACAGGCTAAGCATATTATTACTTTTACATGAAAGTGAATGTGTTTAAAATAAGCACTAACAATAACATTAAATGCTTTTAGGCCTTCACTCAGAAATAATTAACTTAGAGATGAATAGGAGATATTCACATTTACACAATGATCTTTATTTGATTTTTTTTGCTATGTTTTAATTTACCATGTTTCTTTTCTACCTGTTTGCATATTCAAAGTAGTATCCTATGTTCACAAATATGGATACTTATGGTGTGGAAGAATCCTAACACATGTGACCCAA